>NC_133339.1:21482584-21675084 GCF_030506205.2 Paramisgurnus dabryanus | reverse complement strand
TTTTTTGATGTGCACAAGTGACACGATGTGAGAATTGAACAAGCAGTTTTGAGAATTTCAATTCTGATCTGAGAAATGTACCAAAGCGACTGAGAAAAACTGTAAACTTTTCGACATGCAGCCCCCCCTTCACATGTATGGTGCATCTCATCATGCCCCCCAAAGAAAATGTTTGATATTAAACAAAACATGTTAAATTATACAGTGTAGTGCTGTTGGATAGCCTTATTTTTATGAGGTTTCATTACACATAATATATGATAAATTAATATATTTTTTTGTCATTAAAACTGCCCCCACCCTGGCACCATTACAGGGCCCCCAGTTTGAGAACCACTGAACTAATATTTTAAGTAGAAATAAAATAGAAAACAATTTTTTTATAGTGCAGATAACATTTCTCTTTCAAAAAATGGTACAAAAGCGGTCACTGGAGTAAAGAGTGCATAATAATATTGTACCTCAAACATACATTATATGTCTAAACATATTAGGTCCTTTTCAAAGGGTATCATCCCATTGACTGCTTTTGTACAGTTTTATAATGCATCATACCAGATTAGGAAGGGACAAGATCAAAATATAGATATTTCCTCTATTACAATTCATATTCAACACAACATTAGCAAAATCTAAATAAGAAACTACCCCAAAGCCTAAATGACAAAAAAACTACTTCCTTTGGGATTTGAAATGATTTGAGATAACTTTATCTTGTGTAATTTTATCAACCACAACACAGTCTGCTTACGTAATAAGAAAACTATGTTAAAAATGTATTCAGTCATAGCATGTGTTCAGCAGCATTGGCCAAGTTAGCATTAGTGCTGTATTCACTCATCGGTTTAATATAGTGTTTTGTAGATGGAGGTTACGGACAGTCATACTCTCATGTTACACACACATTCTGTCCCTGCTTCATTCTCAATGACGCACCGGATAGTTACAGGGACTGATCTCACTCCTCCTTCTCCTGAAATGTGGCCACTCAGCACACTATGGTATGGTAATGTAATGCCAGTCATGAGTTAGCCTATAAACAAGCATGGGATTCAGGAAACATCAAAGCATGACCCCAGTTAGAAGGTTGTCCTTGTACATTAAGACTGGTTTGTTTCAGACAAACATTAGAGAGAAAGTGACCAAAGATTTGTTGATCAATTAATAAATCATAATTGCTTGTATATCTTATTCCCAAATCCTGACAAACCTTTCATTACTTTACAACATTTATAAGCACTGATTTTCATATATTCAATTTTCTTTTTTTTTTTAAGAAAACAGCAATGTTACAAACAAGTCCATCAGTCAATGTCTTTTATTATCAGTTATATCAGACCAGACAAGCAACATACACAACAGGACAAAATACATGAATCCATTTAAACCTAATGATTTAAATTCAGTCACATATTTTGTAATTTCCGATCCACAAATGCACATATACAGTACATAACACATTTGATACACCATCTATATAATATACCGATTGAATTGTAGCGTTCCTTTTAATAAGTTAAAGAGATAAAAAGCTTTCCTGCTTCAGAAAACAATATTTAACTTGCTAAAGAGAACAATGATGCTACACTTTACAAGTTTAAATCCAATAAATATACACATTATGATTGTTCATTTATACGACTTATTTTGTCAATAAATTTATAAAGAAATTATATAATTATATTACATCTTTGTAAATTAATAAAAATATGCTGGTTTTATATAATCAAGTATACATATTATAATTTTTAATCATTTAAACACCCAGTAGACTTTTGTAATGTACAGTATAACTCTCCTACTCTACTGATTCAAGATTCATTACAGTAACTATGACAAAAAAACATTTTAGTCTACCCTCCCAAAACTTTTATGAATATGGTAAAACTACCACAAAGGAACCTGTTAGCATTCACAAATGTAACCCTGGACCACAAAACCAGTCGCACTTTATAGCAATAGCCAACAATACATTGTATGGGTCAAAATTATAAATTTTTATTAGAGATATTACTTAAGATAATAAGTAAATTTCACGTTCCATGAAAATATTTTGTACATTTCCTACTGTAAATATGTCAAAAAAATTTGTAAGTGGATGCCGTTGCTAAGGACAACTTTAAAGGCGATTTTATCAATATTTTTTATTTTTGCACGCTCAGATTCCACATTTGTTTATCTCTGCCAAATATTGTCCCCCTAACAAACCACAGATCACTGGTAACGTATTTATTTAACTTTCGGATGATGTATAAATCTCAATAAAAAAAATACTCGCATGACTCAGAAATAGGTTTTGTGGTCCATGGTCACAAATAATATGAATACACTGTAAATTATGATTTGTTGGTTCAACTTGCCTAGTTGCATTAAAAAATTTAATTGATTTGACTTAAAAATATTAGTTGACTCAAAAAGTTATTTAAAAATATTGTGTCAACTAATATTTTTATCCTTGGAGAACCCAAGGGGTCAAATTTGGCCGCTGTTAATTGCTGCTACCCAAAATCTTCTTGGGTTCTCCAGGGTTAAGTCAAAGCAACTCAAAATTTGAGCGCAGCCATGTAACTTACTTAAAGTTGAACCACAAAATATTTTTTTTTACATTGTAGATCATTATACTAAGTTCACTAATCACTCCAAAAGATTAAAGATTGTAATTTAATTTTCGAGCAAAAATAACAATTTGAGGCATCAGTGTGGACTATAACAATATAATTGAGTTCCTGTTACTATTAGCACAAAAATTATAAACTTATTCCTCTCATAACCAAATTGTCTTTCCGCAAGCTATATTTCACTTATTTACTTTTACTTTCTGCATTACATTGATTACAGACCATACAATGTTATTTATCATGCCAGTTAGAGAGATTGAATATTTTCAATCTTCAGAATTCCAGAGTAAATAGATTTTGACCAAATGGCAGCACAGAGGTAAAACAAAATATAATGTCCTTTCAAAGCATTTTGTTTGGTCAGGTTTCATTACAGGTACCATTAAGACAAATCTGGTAAGTTTCATTGACTAAACTAATGTTGGTAGTCAGCTGGTTTGGTTAGGATGTTTTTTTTTAAAATTTGGATATTTTCACGTTTTTAAACGTTCAGTCAGAATCTTCTACGTACTTCCAATCAAGTGAATCCAATGCTTTGCGGTTTCTGATAAACTTGTGCCAACATTAGGCCTAAATTAAGACTCTTTAAACAGTATAAAATACAGTATAAAATACACAAGGGGTTAATAGCACCAACCACACCCCTGAATTTCTCTTTCCCTCAAACACCATAAATTCCTATCTGCTTTGGTCCCCATAATCCCCAAAAGGACTCCCAATGTTCATGTTACCCAAATGTTCCCATTTCCCCATGTAACCCTACCAGCCTAGCTTGTTAAGGCTGTGGCGTACATCCTTACATGCCACATTAGTAGTCTTCATTCTGGTACCCACCAGAGCCTTCGTAATTGGCCTCCATGTCAGCGTTGTATGCAGTATATTCTGTACCTGTAGAGGGCGCTGCTGCTGGATCTTGGGTTGGATCAATATAGTCCTGAGAGAAGAGAGAGGAGCTTGATCCTAGCTTGTACCTCTGGAATCCTAAGAAAGCTTGAGCAGCCTTTAGACGTTGAGGATAATGGAGGAGGTGGAGATGAGGGGTTGGAAAATGCATAGGGGGAGGTGTAAAAGGATTATAGGATTATGGAGGTGTTTTCAGAGAGGTGAATTAATATAAATGTCAAGTTATCAATTGGGGAAAACAAGTTTTGGAAGATAGGTGAAATGGTGTATAAGTTAATGTAAAGGGATAGAAATGGAGAAAGAGAGAGAAAAATAAGATAAACATTAGCTTTAGTAAACAGCAAGATTAATATTGTTAGTCAGATTAAAAGCTTAACACAGCCAAGAATAATTTTAGACAATGGCCCTAAATGACTAACCTTTCAACCAAGACTAAGGGTCAGATTCCCAGACAGAGTTTAGATTAATCCAGGACTAGGCCTTAGTTATATTAGGACATTTTACAAACCTTACACTGTAAAAAAAAATCCGTAGAAATTGCAGCTGGGTTGCCGGTAATTTACCGTAGATTTAAATTTATGTTATTTACTGGCAACATTTTGTTCAAAGTTAAATGAACATTTAACATTTACAAGTCTTTGTCTTTACAGAGTAAAACTAAAAAACAGCATCAAGAAAAACGTTCTGGAAAACAAAATCTGAAGCAAAAAACAGAAAAAGGTTGATGATGATTTCTGGTTCCCAGAATGCTTTGCATGAGGCTGTTATTGTGTAGTTTTATTCTGTCAAGATAAAGACTTGTTAATATTTAAAATTTATTTAACTTTGAACAAACTCTTGCCAGTAAATAACATAAATCTAAATCTACGGTAAATTACCGGCAACCCAGCTGCAATACCATTGTAATTTCTACGGATTTTTTTTACAGTGTACAAAAACAATACTAATGTGCATTTTGGGACAAAACAAAATGCACTGATATATGTTAGGATATGTCAGTGCAAGATGTTTTTAAATTAAGTCTGCTCAAACGTCCATTTTAGTCATGGACTGTCCAGGAAAACACCCATAAATGTCAAACCATTACTTAAAGTCAAACTTAAGACTGTTTAATCACAAAAATATGACAATAACGCAGTACAGTTACAGGATTTGTCTCACAACAACAGTTGCTCAGCTGTAAACAAATACTATTAAAAAACAACCTGCTGGCAACCTTTAAAGGGACACTCCACTTTTTTTTGAAAATATGCTCATTTTCAGCTCCCCTAGAGTTTAACATTTGATTTTTACCTTTTTGGAATCCATTCAGCCGATCTCCGGGTCTGGCGGTATCACTTTTAGCATAGCTTAGCACAATCCATTAAATCTGATTAGCAGTGATGGGAATAACGGCGTTATAAGTAATTGGCGTTAGTAACTGCGTTATTTTTTTCAGTAACGAGTAATCAAATAAATAACTGTTTCCCCCGTTATAACGCCGTTATCGTTACTGACATTAAAATGCTGCGCGTTACTAAAATTGATCTTACTGTAGTGATTTTCAGCCGCGTATGCTCACTCTCTCAGCCAAACACTGTTTTTCTCTTGTGTGTGTTGTGAGACACATAACGGATGATGATTGGCTTAATTTCCATCGGTAGCCAACCAGAGGCAGAGTTCACAAAAAGGCCCGCCCACACGCGCAGTCCAAGTTAGAGAAGCGAGCAGCAGTGTTAAAAAGTCTGAGCAACTTGGTCACTTTGTCGCTAGAATTAGCAACTTTCTATCACTTTAGCGACTTTATAGGACAAATCTAGCTATCTTTTCTGGCATGGTTGGAGACTTTTGTAGACTGACATGAAAATACGCGTCGTTTTCTCTTCTCAACGAGCAGCGATGCTGCTGCTGACTGGGCCCCATCTCAAAGCACTGACATGCAGCCCGGTCATCGCGCATCAATCACTCCGAAAACACCGGCGACAGAGCGATGGCAAGTACAACAAGCTCAAAGGTAGCGGTCGCAAACACGAAGTATAAAGCACTACTTTTCCATTGTTGAGGTGAAAGGCAAGAATGTTTGTGTAATGTGCAACTTATGCCCATGAAGAAAAAGTCTCTCCACGTCTGTGGCAAGTAATTCTGATCTAATAAAGCACCTCACATCGTCACATGCTGCCACAAAATTTGTGATTTCTCTTTAGTATCCATTTTATTAATTTAACATATTTAATTTTGTAAGGGGCATTCAAGTTATTTGAAATATACAATTTTTTTTAAGTAACGCAGTAATTACTTTTCCTGGTAATTAATTACTTTTATAATAATGTAACGCAGTTACTAACTCAGTTACTATTTGTGAGAAGTAATTAGTAACTATAACTAATTACTTTTTTAAAGTAACGTTCCCAACACTGCTGATTAGACCATTAGCATCGCGCTAAAAATGACAAAAGAGTTTAGATATTTTTCCTTTTTAAAACTTGACTCTTCTGTAGTTACATTGCGTACTAAAACCGACAGAAAATTAAAAGTTGTGATTTTCTAGGCCGATATGGCTAGGAACTATACTCTCATTCTGGCGTAATAATCAAAGACTTGCAGTAACATAGCTGCAGGATGTGCAATGATATTACGCAGGAGCTGAAAATAGTCCCCATGCTATTGAAAGATACTAAGGGGACTATTTTCAGCTCCTGCGTTTTATCATTGCACCTCCTGCAGCTATGTTACTGCAAGTCTTTGATTATTACGGCAGAATGAGAGTATAGTTACTAGCCATATATGATAAAAGTGCTACGGCCAGACCCGGAGATCAGCTAAATGGATTCCAAAACTGTAAAAATCAAATGTTTAACTCTAGGGGAGCTGGAAAATGAGCATATTTTCAAAAAATGTGTAGTGTCCCTTTAAGATTTTTTTAAAGGGATAGTTCACCAAATTTTTTTTAATTCTGTCATAATTTTTCTAACTTGTTGAAATTAGATATTTTGAAACCAAACTGTTGATGAGCCCCATTCACTTCCATAGTATTCTTTTTTCCTACACTCTAAAAAAAACAAACGGTGCTATATAGCACCAAAACTGTTGATTTGAATCGTAACCATAGCAGAACCGTTTTTAGTGCCATATAGCACCGGTGAAGCACCGGTGAAGCACCTGTGTAGAACCATATAGGGGCCATATAGCACCACTATAGCACCACATTTGGTTCTACATAGCCCTATGGTTCTACACAGGTGCTTCACCGGTGCTATATGGCACTAAAAACGGTTCTTCTATGATTACGAGCAAAGAACCACTTTTGGTGCTATATAGCACCGTTTGTTTTTAGAGTGTACTAAATCAATGAAGATCATGATTGTTTTGGTTACAAACATTCCTGAAAATATCTTCATTCGTGTTCATCAGAACAAAGAAATGTAAACAGGTTTGTAAAAACATGAGAGAAAAAAATTACAGAATTTTCTTTTTTGGGTGAACTATCCCTTTAATATAACACCATGCTAACAAGAAAGCTTGTGTGGTTATATGTGTTTCTGATGCCCCCTAGACAATTAAAGCTGTAACTGCAGTTTAACAAAAATCATTTTGTGTAAAACCAGAATGTCTTCTTGCTTATACATTTGCTCTTAAAACAATCCTGAATGTGTATGTTCAAAAACACATCTGGTGCACAGCATTCATATAAACCGACAGTCATATAAAATGCAGAAATCTGAAACCCTTCTGTGACTCAGACATACTGTAACATATACTGAACTAAAACTCTTAAATGAGCTCTTAGACACTCTGTAAAACTTTAAATTAAAATCATACACTAATTCCAACAACTGATAAAATGTAATAACTAATGTAAATCTAATAAACCCTATAACATTCATGGTTATGATACTGAGAAGAAAAAGTGTTAAATACTGTACTCATGAAGCAGCACAGTATTAAGCTAATGCTTTGATAAACACTGCAACACATTACTGGAATGGAAATTCAGAAGTGTTTAACATATTATTGGTCATTTAAAGCTCTTTCAAGTTAATACTGGGAGGTTCAAGGGTTGAATTGGCACAGTTGTATGTAATTGATGCCTTTTGTAAACATATGTGACCCTGCCTTTGAAACCAAGCTAAAGTCTTTGTTAAGTGATTTTTTGCTTTCTACATAAATGATTATATGAAAATATAATCTTGATATCTTTAATATTGACTGAGTAAAGTCATGTCAAAGATTAAAATGGATGTGAAATCAAAACTTTGTTTGATGCTCCTAATCTCATTATATTATGATACTTTAGACTGGTTTTCATAGGAAAGGTCATAAATGTGTTAAATGTTAGACAAATGGAGGTGGTGTTTGAGGGGTGAACAGTTTATTGTATTCCTCCTCGAACGTGACTTTCTTTAGCCGCTCCGAGGCCAGCATTGTAAGAACCCCCTAGAGAAAAACAGATCGGTCAGAGCCTGTGATCAAATGAACAACAGGAAATGCTGAAAAACATTACAACGGCGGTGGATTAATCTTGTCAATGCAGCGAGGTCTGCAAGAGAAGCACTGAGGATTAAATCAAAAGCACAAGGGTTAGAAAGACGTCTTCTGCAAGCAAACAAACAAACAAGAAAGCAAAGATTACTGTGGTAAATACAGTAAATGCTCATGGGACGACACCATAGAGAAGATTAGTGAATCAGATTAGCTTTGATTGTATTATAATATTGTAAAAGAAATTAAAAGATGTAAATAAACCAGTACAGACCCATGTAAATATGGAGAAGAAAGAGAAGGTTATGGCGGCTCTGGCAGCGTCTCCGCCCTCTTTCAGGGGGTTATCTTCTAGTTTGGACACCTGCCACTGATTGGCCAAGAAACAGAATCCCACAAACCACATGAAAGACCAGAACGCTGGAAGAAACAGAGAACAGGTGCAAGAATATGGATTTATGTGCCAGAACTGCGTTTCGTAATTAGGTTTGATTTGCCATATGGTACGTGATAAAGAAATAAAACCAAAACATTTATTAGAAAGTCAACACAGTATATGTAATATACAGGATGTATACTTTTTAATGTCTTTTTTAAATTTTAAATATTAATAATATGGGCTGATATGACTTTAATAGTTGAATACATGGCATAGTAAGATACAGCATCTTCGTTTTGAATATCTGAAAATGTCCCTGCATAAAGAATATATGTATAGTATGAATATAATATACTGTTGCAATAAGTACAGTATGGGGTTTTGAGCATAGTTATTACATTTTTTAATTATTTTAAAACAAAACACACATTTTACATTGCAACACATTGTAGTAGGTCTAGTAGTCACTTTTACCCAACAGAGGGCAGTATGTGAATTTTGTGGTACAGGAAGTTTAGATTTAGCTTTTTAGTACTAAAAGAGCATAAGAGTGTATAATATAATATGCTGAGTTTTTGTAAATAATTTGAGCAATATTTAATATTTAATAGGCTTTATGCCCAGCTGCACTACTTCCTGAACTTCAGCCAGCTCCTTGTTTCCTGTCTGCCATTATTGGACAAACTGATTAATCCAGGTGTGTCTGATTATTGTTGTTGTGACTACTGAGGTCAGGCACACCTGAATTAATCAGTTTGTCCAATAGTGGCAGACAGGAAACAAGGAGCTGGCTGAAGTTCAGTAAGTAGTGCAGCTGGGCATAAAGCCTATTGGGTTTACCAATGATGTGAGATGCCAAAACATTGCAGTGATGAAGATGTCTTCACAGTTTTAGCACAAACTAAACTCCATCAGGCGAAGCTGGTTTAAAAGGGACACATTTCACAAAGATGTGTCCCCAGAGTACTTATTTGAAGTTTTAGCTCAAAATACCATATAGATAATTTATTATAGCATGTTAAAATATCCACTTTGCAGGTGTGAGCAAAATTGTGCCGTTTTTGTGTGTGTCCTTTAAAATGCAAATGAGCTGATCTCTGCACTAAATGACAGTGCCGTGGTTGGATAGTGCAGATTAAAGGGCAGTATTATCCTCTTCTGACATCACAAGGGGAACCAAATTTCAATGATCTATTTTTTCACATGATTACAGAGAATTGTTTACCAAAACTAAGTTAGTGTGTTGATCTTTTTTACATTTTCTAGGTTGATAGAAGCACTGGTGACCCATGTCTAGCACTTAAACATGGAAAAAGTCAGAATGAAAGTGTACCTTACCCGAAACACCGATATCAGCCAACACGGCCTTCTTGCGGTCTTTGACGCTGCTTATCTGAGGGAAGTACACATCAAGAGCCAGAAAAACAGCGCAACAGAGGAAAGCCAGCGTACCCATCCCAACACCATAGTTGCAGGCATTCTGATTCTTGTTGAAGATACAAAACTCCTCTGGTGAGTCTGGAGGGTTCACATATCCCTCATTAGCAATACATCCAAAAATCACGATGGAAAAGATCTGGGGACAAAAAAACACATAAGAGGACCACGTGATGTAAAGTGTGAATATAAAGATTTTAAAGGATTTGTGTAATAGTGAATGACATGAACTTTTTACATTTGATATTGTAATGTAAACTCAGGGTCATTTATAATCCTAGGTTATTTTGTGCCATGATTCATACTTCACCCTGGCCATTTTTAACTGGAACATTTTCTGGCACAACTTTAAAATACTGTACTGGTCAAAAATAATTATGAGGTTTGTTCATAGGACTAGTTTAGTAGGACTGCATTAGATTTATTAGCTAATCATCACAAACAGCACTGAATGCCATTTTAAATCTCATATTATTGCTTTGTTCCTTGGTTTGTTTTCTACTTAATTTAACTCTTTTAAAAGGCAAATCATAGAAAAAACCACAACAATCTTCAGGAGAATAAGGACACATTTTGGTGAAGCTAAAACCCTGTAATATAACCTAAATAATCATCTTTGACATTCACCTTTAATGCTTATCATGTGGGGGGCTGGCAACACTGAATCACTAAATGGGATACACTTTAAATGCTTCATTCAAACTTTATCTTGATCTTATCAGACTAATTTTGGCGACAGATTGCAAAATTTCATGATGATGTCATCAAATGAACTGCCACAAATACTTTTGGTTAGGCGTTCAGCTGTCTGGATCACAAGGCCCATAGCCAATGAGGGCATGAAAGCAAGCATTGTAACATGCAGCACATGGGATCCTGATCTTGTGATCATCATCATCAGAAAAGTTTTACTTGCTTTCTATTTAAACCTGGTTTACATTTTCTTAGGTAAGCTTGAGTGATAAAATTAGCATTTCTCTCTTATTTTCAAGGTGGCAAGAAATTTGTATTCTTTCCTATTTCCTAGTTTTGATCTTGATTTCGATGATAAAGAATTCTCGAGCTTCTTTAACAAAATCTAAAATATTATCGATATATAAATATTACATACATGTCACATTATGTAGTTCAGCACATCCCACAAGGTCAGCATGTCAAATTTGATTGGATTTCATTGGTCCTCACTGAAATTGATGGTTCCTCATTCAACAAGACATACAGTATCAGCTGATGTTTGTTTGTTTGTGTGCTATTTCAGATCAGTCAACCACGGCTCGCCCACCAATAAATCAATCAACACCTTTAAAAGAACAGGAATATGGTGGTATAGAGCTGTTTTGCTAGTCAATAGCACCCTTTATACAATTCACAATGGCGTTTGTGTAGCAGGTTGTGTAATGCAAGATAGCGGGCGAAACAACAAAAGGTTTCCAATAAAGTTTGTACTTGCATCTAAATCTTAAACTTAAGTGTAACATCAATACCAAATTCTTGTGTTTGATGCTTTGCATATTTTATAACACACTGTATAAGCGAATCCCTCAGCTATCTTGTACGCGAGTCTTATGGATTTATTCTACTTCAGTTGCCTTGATCCATAATTATTCCTTTCTTCCTCAGTTTGTTACATACCAAGCTTTGCGTCTCTATCACCCTTCCCCCTCCAATCCCCCTCTTTAATCTCGCTGACCTTGTGTTCACTGTGCTGAGAAAGAGAGATCACAAGAGAGGCTGAGTCATGGGACTACATGTGAAGACCACCTATACTAGTGGTTCTCAAACTGGGGGCCGTGGCCACATAAAATACATTAATTCATTATGAATTCTGTGTAATTAAACCTATAACCAGCAGCATTACGTTGTATAATTTAACATTTTAATAAAAATAAAACAATCTTTGAGAGGGCTGCGAAGGGAAGCACCATACACAAGGGAGGCAGAAAAGGGGGAGGCTGCAGAACTAGCACAGGCAAGTCATATGAAAATTAATATATCTATATGTAATAAGATATTCAGTCATTTTTAATCCGTTTTTTCCCCCCAGAAAACGATTACATAAATGTTTTCGTTATTGATAAGGAGGGTGTTTAAAACGATGAAACTTGCAGGATGTATTAAAGATACCAAGACCTGGTATATGGCAATAGATCAAGATAAAGTTAATTACTTACATCATGATGACCCATTTAAAGCAAATATTGTACAAAACGTTCCCCCACAATCACAGTTTCTAAATACTATAGCTTTATAGTAAGCAGGACTCCGTGGTGCATGTAAAAAATTTTCTTTTGTGTAATGTTGGACGTAAAGAAAGGTACGTCCGTTCCCCGTCATGCATTGCAAACAATGACAAGCCTTGCCTCATCAGAGAGCGCAAGCATGTTTCGCCAAAGCCCGCCTTGCATGTGCACACCTCCGCACTTTGCACAGCTTTGAAAGTATATTAACAAAACCATTCACAAAATCAGGATAGATAAAGAAAAGTAGCGGATCAAGCACTGCAAACAAAGTAAAAAAAAAAAAACAAAGACCAGGAACGCGACCCTGTTCACATCTATTTAAAAGCGTATAGCTTGTATACAGTATGTTCCTCAGACAACATGAGGGCACACTTAGGGTGACCATACATGCCATTCTTCCCAGATGCGTCCTGGCCAGGATTTTGGGTGCGTCTTCCCGAAGTCACATTTCGACCGCACACGCCATCAAGGTTCTCACATTTTAGTTAAAAACATAAGACATACAATCATTTTATTCTTACTTTAAAATATACTCGTTGCTTCTCTGAAATAGTAAACCTTGATGGATGACATTTGCCAGGGCTCCAGACTGCCACCAAATGGGGGCATTTTGCCACCAAAATTTGAGGGTGCCACTGATTTTTACATCCAGTCGCACATGTGCGACCAGTAAATTTGACCTTTTTTTGTGATGTGACAATAAATTAGAAACAGCCATTGTACTTTCTGCATCTATCATACAAGTATTTATTAGTAATACAGTGGAAATTAGTAGAAATGTGAATATTTGGTTAGCATGTTGATTTACGGTGTGTGCCCCTAAATTTTCTGGTTGCGCCCCTAAAATTTTCAGTTCCACTGTGCTCCTAGTGAAAAAGGTTAGTCTGGAGCCCTGTATGCGGTCGACAAATACGACTTCCGGAAGACACAACTGAAATCCTGGCCGTGTGGATGCGTCTGGGAAGAGTGGCACGTATGGTCACCCTACGCACACAAGAGTATTGGCACCGGAAGTCAACACAGTAAAAAATAAAACTGATTTCATAGGTCCCTATATACTGTAATGCCACTAAATTGTGGTCAAAATTCTCAGAAAAGCTCAGAAAGCACATAAATCCCACATTCAAGTAAATGTTCAGTGGGTTAATATTTCTTTAAAAAATATATTGAGCTTAGCGATCAATTCATTGTGTATTAAAACATACATATTAGAGATGCATATTAAAGAGGCAAGTTCAAAGTACACATATATTGATAATGATACGCAAATGTCAGGATATTATTCAATATAAGACATTAACATATGGGATGGTAGATTTTTTTGGTAAACTATTTCTTCAATTAACTTTGAAGATGTCAAATTTGCAATACGGGTCTTTAGATAAGAGACTTCTAGATGAAGGAAATGTTACAGTTGAGTAAAAAAATGATGATGAGGCTTTTTTACTCTTCACCCTCTAGTAGTACACATGCACTTTCTTGTCAAAGGTGTTGTTGTATTACACCAAATGTACTCCAATAAAGCAGATACATGATTTAAAAAATGATAAAAAATAAAGATGCAAACACTGCATGAGTAAAGAGAACCATTGTCAAAACATTACAACCAGATAAGGGAAAATCCTGCCAGGAAACAGATGAATCAGACGGTAATCTTTTCATTTTAATATTGTTAGAGGGATAAACAGGATCTGCAAACTATATTTTCCCCTTGATATAATGACCGTGCAGGGTAAAAGGTGGACATATGGGCAGAGAAGGAGAGTATGCCACCCTGCAGCAGTATTCAGCAGTGCCATTAGTGCTATAACAAACTACAGTAAAATGACCATGCTATATTTAAAGCACCATATGCACATTGTACAGAGCAGAGCAGAGAGCGATGTGCCCGTAATATAGTTTTCAACAAGAATTAAAAAAGTACATGCAGGGATGATATGTGACGAGCCAGGAAATTGAACACTATCAACAGAACAACATGAGGGTAAGAATTTTAAGTTGAACAATCCCTTTAATACAAGACCTTTAAGACGTTCATCCTGATTAGGCATGCATTTGTTTTTTAGACTATACTGCATACTAAAGTTGCTGTTCTTTTAGGTACGACATTGAAAGGATCAAACAGGGTCATATGATACAAGACACAAAGGTTTCATTACTATACAGCTGTATGCCTGAGGCAATTTCATTAATGCCTTTACTGTTTATCTATTTTCCTTATAGTGAGCTTGTTACTATCCACCCTGAGGTCTTGGATTGTTGTCATGCCAACGTAGCAGCACTCATTCACTCAACCAATCAGATTAAGAATCAGATGAACACACCTCCATGCATCAGACTGCATACATACTGGCACTGACATGTAATGTAAACGCTGGTTACTTCAAGACAAAAGAACAGACACCATCTTATATGATTCACAGCCAAAACACAGTAGTAAGGCTGTATGCATGGTCAGACATCCACACCAAGCAATTCACAGACAATATTTTTTTTAAATAAAGTTTCAAAAAGGGATCTTTGTAATTATGCCATATAAGAAGCTTTTAAGTCGAAGGTTTTTTAAAGGTGCCAAAGAATGCATTGAAATGTTAAAGTGGTACATACTTACATAGAAGGTATAACTTTATTAAGTGCAGAAATTATACAGAAACATTTTTACATGTCCAGTTACAACCCCAGGATTTGTTATTTGTTTTACTTGGAAGGGTCATGAATAATAATGTTCAGCTCTGCTTTGATTGCACTGCTCTGAGGCTCATGTCAGTAGCTCATATTAGTAAACATTTTAACAATTCAGTATTCATTAAATGTCTGTGTTATTTTTCGATATTGGCCTGTTTTCAAGCTGTCTTTTGCGTGCAAAAGGTTTACATAAAAATGAAGAAACAAATGCGTTTGAGGCTCACGATATAAAGAGCTCTTATTATTCATCTATGCCTAGGTAAATACAGGTTTTGTGAATGTTAAAGGCTCTTTATGTACTCATACAGTGTTGACAAAGATCATTTTAATTTCAAGAATGCAGTAATAAAATAAAGCTTAATTTCAAATAAGGAAATGCAATAACTTTCCTAACAAATAAAATACTAATATTTATTTAAGGGGACATTTCACAAGACTTTTTAAAGCTGTAAAATAAATATTTTGTGTCCCCAGAGTACATATGTAAAGTTTTAGCTCAAAATACCACATAGATAATTTTGTAGTGTGAGCAAATATGTGCCATTTATGGGTGTGTCATTTGAAATGCAAATGAGCTGATGAAATACCAACACTGATCCCATGATGGTGGTTGTTGAAATTGAAACTTAGTTGTGCTGTCAATTATTCTCTTATATATGGAAAAAGTCAAATTTTCATGATATGTCCCCTTTAAAAAATATTAGATTGTCTTATAATTATCTGTAATTCTTCTAAAAAGAAACAAAGTTATAACTTTAACCAACTTTAAAGGTGCAGTGTGTAACTTTTAGAAGCATCTAATGACAGAAATGCAATATAATCTACATAACTATATTATCAGTGGTGTATAAAGACCTTAAATAATAAACTGTTATGTGTTTATTATCTTAGAATGAGCCGTTTTTATCTACATACACTGCGGGTCCCCTTACATGGAAGTCACCATTTTGTGCTACCATGTTTCTACAGTAGCCCTAAATGGACAAACTAGTGTAGAGTGCTTTTGTCACTGCTGTATTTTGTCAAAGACAACAACATGTTTGTCCTATGGCGACTACCGTAGCTTCTTTATGCATTTCGGTGAGCAGTGGACTGAGCGGTTGGTTGCAATTCACAATCTCACTGCTAGATGCCGCTAAAATCTACACACTGCACCTCTAAAGAGGACACATCATGAAAATCTGACTTTTTCCATGTTTAAGTGCAATAATTGGGTCCCCGGTGCTTCTATCAACCTAGAAAATGTGAAAAAGATCAACCCAGTAACTTAGTTTTGGTACCCATTCTCTGCAAGCATGTGAAAAATTAGGTCACTGAAATCTGGCTCCCCTTGTGATGTCAGAAGGGGATATACCACCCCTTAATCTGCACTATCCAACCACGGCACTGCCATTTGGTGCAGAGATCAGCTCATTTGCATTAAAAAAGGACATTTTTTGCTCACACCTACAAAGTGTCAATTTTAACTTTTGCTATAATAAATTATCTACATGGTATTTTGAGCTAAAACTTCACATATTAAGTACTCTGGGGACACCAAAGATTTATTTTACATTGTTAAAAACTCTTGTGAAATGTCCCCTTTAATGATGCTGCCCGTTTCATTGTTGTGGCTTAATCCCCCCATATAATCTCTCCCACCACTCCCTCACAAAATGTTACTAGCATTACCAGGAGCCAGCTTATTTCGAAGGTAATATTAAGTTTTAAATGCCTGTTAAAAATGAACTGCAAAAGACTTTATGGAGGAAGACATTGCTATGTACATTGATTCGTTATAAATTGTGATTCCTGGAGCTATAATGCCACACATAACCTTTCTGTTAGCAGCCTCCACCTGTGTTATTCTCTACATATGAAGTCAGTCAATGGGCCGTCTGATGCCTGCAGCGGATCAATCACAAGTAATGGTGTGGAAATAGATAGATTCAATAATTCAGCCTAAACACGGGCTTCAACTTTTCTCAAGCAGGTGGCAAAACTGCAATAAATTCATGTAAATCTAGCACGAACAAACCGCTCTTGTTTGCATAACGTTATATGTTATTTGACAACAGAATATCGACTAATGATAACAGACTCAGGAATTCTGATAAACTGTCCTGTGGTGAATATCTTTGACATTTAACTTATTATTAGACAAGAGGAAATTTGTTTATTACACTATTTGAGTTTCAAATCACCATTGTTGCTTACAATTTACTGTAAAACAGTAAAATTAAACTTATACATTAGCACAAGATTGTGTATTTAGGCGGCAAAGATTTACAAAGCGTCTTCATCACGTGACGCTCGAACCTGCACTTAAAATACGTTATTAGTAGAATGTCTCTCACCCATGACACGAAACGAAGAATGGCCTGCGGTTGCTGAATGAAGGTAATTGGGTCGAAGGTTCCGCCAGCCTTGCCAGCCCCGTATGCCTGCTCCATCCTCACAGGTTCGTGGTTTGTCCGTGTCTGAAGTTTATTCAGAGAGATAATTGACCTTGGGTGTCTAATATCGATTTCTCCACGCGCCTCAGAGACTCGACTCCGTATGTTTAAAGCTCTCGCGCTTGGCTGTTCCTTCGTGGAGGTTTCCTTGTAAAACGATGTCCCTTCCACCTAGCACCTCTCTCATTTCAAGGGTGGAGAGAGGAGACTGTAAACACGCATCCGGGGAACGCGAGAGCGCGCATTATGCTGTCAAGACCGTGATGCGCACTCGCGAGGATATTACGCGCGCCGCCGACCACGTGCCCGACGAATGCTTTGTGAGGCGGTGTTAAATCAATCACGCAAAATGTTGTTAGAGGAAATCAATTAAATGCCACTAGACTACATTTCACTGTTCCCCAAAATTAGTTCCAGACTAAGTTACTCTGCATTGAATAATGTATTTTTTATTACTAGTCAAAAACCTTGTGCCTGCCACCTATGACCCATACTGTGATGCTTAGCCATATGCGGTCATAATATTTTATTAATAATACAAGGGTGAATCAATTATATTTTACAATTTAGTTCATTTTATGTAAAACTAAGGATAGGTAAGTACTCTTAACTGTTCCACAATACTGCTGTATTAAGTTATACATGCCAAGAAAATGTACATGTACAACTTTTGTTGAACGTACAGCCTATAATAATCAATAATATGTTATAATAAACAATAAAAGGCTATACAATTTTCCCATAGATCGAGGTAAAACTTGCACCCAATACTACTGATGAGATGTAAAGCATATTTGAAATGTTCAGAAAAAGGAATAGTGGGAGAAATACAGTATTATGGTGGCATTTTCAATTGGAGTTTTAGAAATAACATATTTAAAAATTTACCATTCCTTCACTTAACTCATTCCCCTCCAGCCATTTTTTTGAAAAGCTACCTGCCAGCATTTTCTGTGATTTTCATAAAATGTTTCACAAAATGCCTTCCAGGAAAATTTTCTTCTGAAAATATATAAACATACAAATATACCAAATGAAAGAACAGATCCTCTGCTTTCAAACATACTATAAACAAACAAACAAAACTGAAAAAAAAAAAACATTTAATCCTATCTATATTTTTTCTCTGCTCATAAACATAAAATCTTAAATATGGGTATTTTTAAAAATACTTTTTTTTTGCAAAAAAGCTGAAATAATTGCATTTTTGTGAAGGAATTTTGAAAGAGATAAAGAGATGAGATTCAGAACGATTATCAAAACATAGCGTTTAAATTTAGTAAATAATGTTTTGTCTTCATTTTTTATATACATTGGGTTAAGTATGCCATCTAGTGGATAATCGCGGTATTGCAGATTAACATAAATTCATCAGTATTTTTTATGCAAATGTTTTAACTAAAAATGTCAATTGCTGATTGAAAATAACAGGTACAGTAGAATGAGATTTGATGGTAGTAGAGGCTGAACAATAAAATGCATAACACTGAATTGAGAGTGTAAATTTACTAAGGTGTTACTTACAAATAAGTGGTTCACAGAGTTTAGTAAGAGCGCTTAATCGAACAATACTTGCGTTTACAAAAATACTTGGTACAATATATGTAAATTTATCCATGCACATCCATTTCAAGCACAATCTTTTTCTTCAGTCACACCACAAAAACTTAAAAAGTCCATAAAAGAAAAAGAGAAAATTTTAGCTCCACAGTTGCAGTGGTTCTGATTCATGGCAAAAGTTCAGCAAAGATTAGTGCGAAAACATTGTCACAGGTGTCCAAGGTTAAGAACCTTCATTTTCTTAAAACACAATTTCTATTGCTGCCCTGACCCAAATAGAAAGGCATATTCAGAGTACAAACTGTGTTCTGCTTTGAACATTTAATTCATATTTTAAAGGATTAGTCAATTTTCTTAAAAAAAAAAAATCCAAATAATTTACTCACCACCATGTCATCCAAAATGTTGATGTCTTTTTTTTGTTCAGTCGAGAAGAAATTATGTTTTTTTAGGAAAACATTGCAGGATTTTTCTCATTTTAACACTTAATACTTAACTCAACATTTAACAGTTTTTTTCAATGGAGTTTCAAAGGACTCTAAACGATCCCAAACAAGGCATAAGGGCCGTATCTACCGAAACTATTGTCATTTTTGACAAGAAAAATAAAAAATATGCACTTTTAAACCACAACTTCTCATCGATCTCCAGTCCTGAAAAGCGCCAGTGCGATCTCACATAATTGCGTAATGACATCAAAAGGTCACGTGTTACATATATGAAACGCATATTTGCGGACCATTTTAAACAATAAACTGACACAAAGACATTAATTAGTATCAGTTGACATACAACAACATCGGAACGGTCCTCTTTCCCCACACTTGTAAACACTGGGGCATAGTTTCGCGTTCGTCCTCTGTGACCTCTTGATTTCATGACGTATTGCGTGAAGTCGTGCTGGCGCATCACACGACCAGAGCTAGATGAGAAGTTGTGGTTTAAAAGAGCATATTTATTTTTCTTATCAAAAATGACAATGGTTTCACTAGATAAGACCCGTATGCCTCGTTTGGGATTGTTTATAGTCCTTTGAAACTCCGTTGAAAAAACTGTTAAGTGTTGAGTTAAGTGTTAGTGTTGGGTTCTATTAAAGTCCATTAAAATGAGAAAAATCCTGCAATGTTTTCCTCAAAAAACATAATTTCTTATCGACTGAACAAAGAAAGACATCAACATTTTGGATGACATGGTGGTGAGTAAATTATCTGGATTTTTTTTAAGAAAATGGACTAATCCTTTAAAAGCAGCTTTCCTATCTATCCTTAAAAGAAACAGCAACATTGGTTTTAGATCAGTACAAAAGGGCGTCCTTAACCAACAATACAAAATACAGTGTCATTAGGAGTCACATGCGTAACCCAGTTTATTCAGCAATCATTTCACTTGTAAAATGGATGATTCTCACATTTATCCACACATCTTGAAAGTTCAGCTCTACGTAGTCATATAAACCAGTTAAAAGTTTGAGTAAATCCAACACTACAATAAAACTATTTTAAAAATATTTAAAAGCCCTCTTTTTCATCGACTCGTTCATTGAAACAAAATAAAAGCTCTTTAAGGCTTATGGATTGCTTTGCTTTAAAATGGCTCATTGTGGTCATTCTTATAAAAGCTGGGCATCACTTAAGGAAAATATTAGGGCAAGACATCTTGAGCAAAGT
This sequence comes from Paramisgurnus dabryanus, assembly GCF_030506205.2. Taxonomy (NCBI): domain Eukaryota; kingdom Metazoa; phylum Chordata; class Actinopteri; order Cypriniformes; family Cobitidae; genus Paramisgurnus; species Paramisgurnus dabryanus. Next base: position 21,654,702 of record NC_133339.1, on the reverse strand, counting down.
TAGGATTTAAAATTACAGGTCTCTCTGGTCTGAGGAACCGGTGCCAGAATTAAATCAGATGTTATTTTCTACACAGCAAGAGTTGAAGGTCATCTAAGATGCTTTCGAACAAGTAAGATTCAGTGCTTATTCTTGGTGCCCAGTCTTGATGCTCTCTCAGGTAAGTGCCATGCCTTCAATCCTGCCATCATGTGACTCCTTTCCAGTTCTGTATCTTTCAAACTCCGATGAGCATCGAATAGAGATGATGGTGTAGTCAAGATGGTGCCCTGAACAGTAATGAGTTACTTAAAAACCATAAGAGGTCTCTCTTCACGCTTTTGCCAGGGGCTCTTTTTATTCTCTCCATCTTCATCTTTGTCTTCTCCTTCGTTGTCATCGTCAGGGCTGGTGACACAATCTCTGTGGACCTCGCTGGCGCTACTTTGGGTGCTGTCGTCTCGACTACGTCCTTTACGAGGGAAAGTCCCGCCTTTTTTCTGAGAGGCATCATTGAGCAGTGGGGCTGTGGAGTTCTCCTCAGGTGAGTACATGGCTGATTGGCTTTCGCTGCTCGAGTCTGGCGTGTCTATAACTGGAAGCTTGGAATAAATCTTGCCTTGAGCTTTTCTTTCCCTTCCCTCTTTCACTTTTCGCTGAGATGACTTCCCTGAGCTTGCGGGGTGCATTTCTGCACGGTGCTCCTGGGGTACACTACTAGTCCCCTTTAATTCGTTGCCCAGCTCAATGTAGGAATGTCTAACGAGAGAGTTTGAACGACCGTCGAGGGAAACAAACCAGGCACGGGGATGCGGTTTGACCCCGAGCTCCAGCAGTTTCTTCTCCGTCATCGCTTGCAGCTCTCCATTCATTTGCGCAATGGTGGAGTCGTTGAACAAAACGGGGATACGGACCGGAGCGGTAGATTGTTCAGATTCCCAGTTCTTCTCTGATGGATCTTCAGCTTGTGGGCTCGACTCTTCCTCCTCCTCCTCGTTCTTGGCCTGCTGTTGTTGCTTTTGGTGTTGACTCGATTGCCGTGGTAGTGTCAAGCTAACCTGGATGCCTTCTGTATCATGCTGCAGCTGTTGCTGTCTTTCCATTGCTTGCTCTACAGCTGATAGGTCGGAGGACATATGCATGTAATGTGCAGGGATGACCAATGTGGGCACCATGCTGTGGTACATGCTCTCCTTCATCTGTTCCATGGAGTGACAGAAGATCAGCTGCCCAGGCTGGGTGTTGAGTGAACTGGGCCGACTTAGGTGATCGCCTGGCTGGGATGCGTAATACTCGGGAGGATTGCTGTCCCGATGCTCCTGGTAGTGGCCAGCAAATGGTGGCAAAAGGGGAGGCGGTGAAGGAGGACCTGATGAATAGCCTTGATTGTCTTTAGCATTATGATGTGGGTATCTGCGTTCATCAGAGTCCTCTGCAGAGCTGTAACTTCTGCTGTAGTCGTCTTGCAGGAGTGGGTCTCGGGTTCCTGTGTTTGTAGATCGAATAGCTTTTAACGGGAGGCTCTCTCCTCTCTTTGCGTCTCGTAGTCTCTGGGTAGGGGCGTATCTGTAGAAGTCTTCTCGGGGGGTTTCGCGGTCAGAGGAAAGAATGGATCGGATGCCGTCAGGATTGGGGGTTGAAGATGTTGTCTCCATGTGTCCGCTGCTGATGAGATTGAGGTGAGAGGTGGATGTGCCCTGGTCTCTCTTTGAGCTCTCCAGAGTTGAAGAGTGATGCATTTTACGACGATGCTGTCGAGGTTTCAGACATCGCCTTCTGGAAAAAATTTAAAAAGTTTGACGTTATACTAAAAAGAGAAATATTTATATTTTTAACGAATTAGAAATACTATTTAATCCCACACCTCAGTTAACTTCAAAATCAAGGACCTTTCAAGTACTTTCCAGGTCCAATTCCCCTTAAATTCAAGGACTAAATGTGGGGACACATTTCAAGTGAGAGCAAGGTTACATTTTCAGATACATTGTTACAGTTCCCTTTCAAGGGAACTCGCGCTGTGTCACTGCAGTGACACTTTGGAGACGCCTCCAGGGGTAAGTGCGTCTTAATGTGTATATCAAATTCAACCAATGGTGAGGCTTAACAACAAAGACAGGTTGACGCAGGAACCAGGAAGTATATTGCTATCTGAAATATTGCCAAAGACAGCTTTACAGGGATGCATGAAGTATGGAAGGAAGACGCAGCATCTCGTTCCCTACTCAGGGAACAACAGTTACATACGTAACCCGAGACGTTTTCAAGTGTCAAACACAACTATGCAAAAAAGCATTTTGGTATGAATCAACATTCACATACAGAAGATATAACTTCCCAGGGCCTTGAATTTATTTTCCCCCCAGATTCACTAACTTTCAAGAATTTCAAGTACCCGTGGAAATCCTGTTTAATATATGTATTTGCAGAGGAAGCTGAATGAAATCTTGATCTTGTCAGGTAGTACATTTATAACTATCTTTGGATTTAGATAGGCTTATTCAGACCACATCACCAAGCACATACCTGCAGTAGTACAGTAGCAAACACAGCAGAATAAGAACTAAAAGGGCCATGGCACCCAAAATCGCAAGCAGGAAGATGGTATGGTAGGTAGTGATGTCCCTTAAACCAGTGGGATTCAGACCACTCCCTGAAACAGAAATTACGTTTATTTGCAGCCATTCTTGATAATGCAAAAAAATTGCTTCAGATAACAATTGTGAAATGCAATATCAGATACCACGTGACTGCTGCTGATCTCACCTAACGTTGATGGAAATGCTGCAAGCCAGTATCCTAAATTTGGAGCTATAAAACTCCATGTCATCTGGGTGCCATCCTTTTTGATGTAGCCAGCACCGCTTCGCACCCATAGACCTGCAACAAAAACAGTAAATGGATTAAATACAATGAGATCTTGCTTGAGCTTATAGGAAATGCTCAATAAAATGGCCAATGTGCCAGATCAGTCCCAAACTGATTTTCTTCACATTTTCTTCATTAAAAAGTCTTTTTAGGTCTAGGATCAGTCTAGGTTACATTTCAATATTATTTAAAACAGAGGAAATGGGATATAAAGCACCGAGGCAGGATAATGGGGGCATGATTTTTGCAAAAAAGCCCCTGAGGACAGACAGAAGAGCAGAGGGAGTTAATGTCTCCTGACAGGGTAAACTCTGACAAATACGATTACAAATGTCTCCAACCACTAAAGGCAAAATTCCCTCCTATACTGGATCCTAACTGGAGCGTGTAAAATGAAATCGTGTCAATGTGTGGCAATGTGTCAAAGTCCAAAAAATAAACCATTCATTACCTCAACAAATATAGTAACAGTGACAAGAAACATAAAATCATCTCAAATAAAATCAGACTGGATCTAAAATCAGTTCCTTAGATTTCCTTATGTCTACTTCCACAGCTTCCTCCTGCAGGCCCAAGCAATTGTGTGCAATGTGTAGTTAAGCACACTAGGAGGTGCTCTGTGCTAAGAAAGGCCTGTGTTTAAAAACAGGGGGCTTTCCAAGAATAGCAAGTCCCTCCTAGGTCCATGTGCAACAGCCTTTGCTTTGACCCCTTTTGTCTATGATTTATCTCCAAAACAAATACAGTTTCAGTGGACGCATGGCAGAGTTTAGGGAGGCGGTGCTTTTTATTATTTGAACACACGGGGGCATTTTTAAAGTAGGGTGGGAGAGGTGTGTGAAACTGTAAGTTTGTGGCTCTTGGTTTGAGCTCTGATTTTGCCTTCACATTCCCGGCATCCACTTTTCTACATTATACAGAGCAAAGCTCTCGACAACAGAATCTTTTGTAGTGTTTTTGTAGACCACATAAGTGCATCTGACCTTTTGCGTGCACAAAAACACACCACGCAGGAGTACAGACCCTGTTTTGCAGAACTACAGTGTTATCTTTTATCTCAAACCCAGTGACCACCCACACAAAATGAATATTAAGTATGCCTTTTCATAAACGCTACTCATTGCGAGTAGTTCATATCCAGATTGGGTATCCTGGTAATTGTTACGCTCTACTTGAGCAGCTGTGTTACTGTGAAAAGCTGTACACTGCGTTATGAAGACGCACTTCAGAAAGAAGAAGTGTGAATAACAGCACAAACATTCGATTTATATTCTTATGCTCTTTTTGCCTGTTATTATGAAACTGCGATTTGGTTTTCCAAGACTGCTATTTCTCTTAAAAACACAGAAAACATTTCTTATTTTAGTACAAAGAAGGATTAAGAGTTTTTTTGAGAATTTTATGTTACAGATTGTGATTATATAAAATGTTTATTTGTTGATTATCACTGCATTAAAGATAATGCTAAATCTTTATCTAAATCCATGCCATATAAGTCAAACATATTTAAAACCTGTAGGGGGCGACACTCCGACAACAGAAAATCTCAGTGTAATCCAATTAAAACCATGAGTCAAATGTGTGGAGGTGTTTTTCAGCATTGCTGACTCAGTCACAGACAGCCATCAGAGTGTTGTGATTGATATGGATTAATAGACAAGTCTTACATGCATTGTCAGCAATCTTTAAAGTACCTATAAATTCCTTCAAATACCAGTTTAAGGCAATCTTAGGGTTAATAGGGAGCTGGGATTAGGCTGCCATAGACTAAGCTGCTTACATTAAAATTATTTGAGATTTCTCAGTAGAGCAGAGAGAGACCAAATGAATCTTTCATCAAACTTTGAAATCCAGAATAGACATAGGGAAAAGTATGTAACACACCAATATTCAGTAAACTTGAATTACACCATCACGTTATCAGTGACCTAAATAAAAAAACAGAAAGTAGCATTATGTCGTCTAAATAAAGAGATAATTTTTGATGGGGTATTTAACCTACAAGTAGTTACCACTTGTATGCTACTTTAGATATTAAAGGGACACTTTTTTTGAAAATATGCAAATTTTCCAGCTTCCCTAGAGTTAAACATTTGATTTTTACTGTTTTGGAATCTACGTGATATTACGCAGTGCCCGAAAATAGTCCCCTGCTATTGAAAGTAATCAAGGGGACTATTTTCAGCTCCTGCGTAATATCATTGCGCCTCCTGCAGCCATGTTACAGCAGCAAAGTTCTCGATTATTACGCCAGAATGAGAGTATAGTTCCTAACCATATCTGCCTAGAAAATCACAACTTTTAATTTTCCGTCAGTCTTAGTACACGATGTAACTACAAAAGAGTCATGTTTTAAATGGGGAAAAATATCGAAACTCTCTGGTTATGTTTTAGGGCAATGCTAATGGTCTAATCAGATTCAATTGATTATGCTAAGCTATGCTAAAAGTGCTACGGCCAGACCCGGAGATCAGCTGAATGGATTCCAAAACGGTAAGAATCAAATGTTTAACTCTACGGGAGCTGGAAAATGAGCATATTTTCAAAAAAGTGGAGTGTCCCTTTAAGCCATAATAACAGTATTTAAACAATGGATACATGACATACTACAGCTTTATGTATGACATCTTGATGTGATAGCTGGTATTCCCCTTTTTTATAGGGGGGCGACATACCCTAAATGGTTAGAGAATCCAAAGGTTGCCGCCAGTTTAAGTCTTATAGCTTGTGATACTATCATTCATACAATTAAAATGAAACAATTATTATAACATAAGCCCCATAAGCTAATGACATGATTACTGTGATGTAATATTAAATGCGAATATTATTATAAGTGCTTTACCTATCCTGTCGTCAAACCTCCAGATGGGGACACTTGTGGCAGTCTTGAGAGGCGAGTCAGATGGAAGTGGGATAGAGATGTGAATGGGTTCAGACACTTGAACCTCAGTGCCATTGGGGCCGGTGAGCTGAGCATACATTGCAGCCACAGCAGTCAGCTCCGTCCAGCTACTATTGGGCCCTGAATCGTGACAGATCATAACAGATTTTACCCCACCAGGCCTCCACTTACATAAAAAAACAGTGATGTACCCATACAACATTTTTTTTTGTTGAAAATTGGATAAACTCACCCGTTGAGTTGTTCTCTAAGGCGAGGGGGTAGGGGAAGCCCCCGAGCTCATACTGACTGCGGGAGGAGGTCAGCAGGGCAGAGAGGGTGATTTGGGAGGCGTTTAGGGCCGGCCGGATGGCTTTCCTCTGAAGTTGTACCCACGGATGTCTCCGGGTGCCTAGACAACAGCCAACTATTTTATTATTGTTACAACCATTTTATTGTTATGCACAAATAAAATGATGACTAGACATTTAATGAAAAGCATTTGTATTTTCAGTATCCTGTTTTCGTTAATTGAAGTGGTTTCTGAATAACTTCTCAGTTTCCAACTCTAATAATGAGCAGCTGTGGGGTGCGTTGTTTCCAAGTGATTCACTTCTAAATGCAGTTTTATAGGAAGAACCGCTTCCTGTAGGCACTCTTGCTGTGATAATGAGTGAGTGATTAAACCTCTCTCTACTGTGAATGCTACTGCACTTTTCCCGTCTCGTGCGTGTGCGTGGATTTTTGGGAAAATGTTACGAAATATGCAAAGTAGGACATATGATTTTAAGGAACTGCTAAAAACAGATCTTGAAAATGCTGCACAAGAACCCAAAATCCACACTATGGATCAATCCTTTACCCTCCTCCACTCCACAGGCAAGTAGGAAGGCCTAAAAATACAACCGTGGATCTCTCACTGCAGGCTGTCTACTCCGATTAGTACTGGGAAAGCCGGTCACTGATCGGCTCAGACATACGGGATAGCATAGCAGTGGTTAGAGCCCAATAAAAGCGTGCAGGGATTTATTTCACAATTATTTATTCGTTTACTTATCATATCCGTCTATCATCCGTACTATGGTCTCTTCCCCATGCATGTGACATTTAAAGCAATACAGTCAGTCCACAACAAACTAAAATTAAACTTAATACCATTAATCTTACCATCGCCCTTGAGAGCAACAGAAACCAACAAGTGCACCAGCCAATTCAGACAAGTGCGATCAGATTTTTGACACTTAGTTTAATTGCATTTTGTGGCACTAGCAGCAATTTGCATTCTGCATGATGACAAGGAGGGCTGCAACAGCGTCTAGCCAAAAAAAGCATCAGATTCTTTTGGGATTGCACAAAGAATGAGATGCAGATGGGTTGATCCCACTTAACTATGATTTAGGCAGTAAAAGAACAGAACGGTCTATTTGAGACTGGTGCATGGTCAACTGGCGAGGCATTTTGATTTGTTGTAGACAGTAGAGAATCCACTTCACGCTTCATGTCTACTACCAGAGGGATGCATGAATATCACTTTTAATTTTATTAATACCTCATTAAGTTTATTGTTCCTTTACATTTGCATGGATAAGTCCAAAGCTATACAAATAAGGTATAATTTAATTTATTTCCTTAAGTGCCACAGTAACCTATTGGTTGCTCACTTGGGGTTTGCAAAGAAAATTTTGATATTATTAAAGCAACACTATGTAGTTTCCATGTACAGCTCCCCCATGTGGTTGAAAAGCGCAACAGTGCCTGGTATCAGACACTCTTCTGCAGGCAGGGGGAGGGGCGGGGCTGTGTGCTCTACCCTCCACCGCTACTTTCAGAGTGTGCTTGTAGCAGCTAGGAGGCTGCTCAGGTTGCAGCAACAGTACAATTTGTCCAGTTAAAAGTTGTTCTATTACTGAAATAATTTTAGAGACATTATTTAAAGGTAAAAAAACTACATAGTGTTGCTTTATGATAAAATAGGGACTCATAAAACTTAAAAAAAATTTCTGAAATGTTTCGTGTAATTTGAGCAACGTGCATGGGGAAAAGTGCTATATGAATACAACTGAACTGGTTTGAAAATAATAATACAAATATTATAGAATAATATAATGTCCCTGAATTTTTTGCTGGATTACACATAAAAATTAACAGGCAATAAAACTGGTCATAAAGGAAGGCTACGTTCTTAATGCTCAATTCCGATTTTTTGAAAAAATTAGATTTTTTTGCAAGGCCGTTCAAATTTCCAATTAAATGCGACCTTTTGTGATCTCCTGTGTTAACGTGAAATGACCCAGAAATGACCGCATGCAGAAGAGTACTCAACGGTCAACAACGTCACTCGTTGTTTGCGGAAGTAGCTAACGTTCCCGCCTACTTTAACGCAGAATTATGACGTTTGTAGCGTATCAATGACATACGAGTCGGATACATGTGGCCTGGGTGTTCAGACAGGGGTTGCATTTCAAAAGATCGGATACCTATCGGATTCAGGACCACACACCCAAGTGTAGGGAAAAAAAAAAACTAATCGGAATTGGGTCATTTCAGCCTGCAGTGTGAACGAAGTGCTATTGAGTCTGAAATTAATTTGGAGATTACCATACATTTGAGTATTGAGGCACAAAATCAGATAACATTCAATGACATTGCAGTAAATCCATCATTCTAATTTAAGGCAGAAAATTACAACTCCTGAGGGAACAAGCTCACCAACAAAACATACTACTCATAATAAATGACTAAAGTGCATTTCACTTAACCCCACCGGAAATGTATCACCATTTCCATAACAAAGCCATTCATATTCATTAAGTGGCATCATTGGGGCTTTTGTGCACAGGACTTTGAATGCTATAGGTATTGGTGACCTTGTGGCAAGCTGTCTGAGGAAAACAATGCAAGTTAATGCTTAGTGGCTGTTACCCTCCACAATCAGACACAATCAACTGTTGTTGTGGCCTGTATGAGGTCAGAGGTCACTAAATGTATACCATCTGCTCACTAAACAAAAATGTATCTAATGTGTGTCATTTATCATTTGAAATGATTCACTTCACTTTTATGTTCATGTCTATGCTATCAGCATTTCTTTATGGTGATGTCTTTCTTTGAATTAGTGAAAGCATGAATTAGTTCAGGTACATAAGTACGTTTATATGTTCGTACACATAATCTTTGTTCGGGGTAGAGTAGCTGTTTGTCAAAAAGGTTGGTGTACTTTCAAAGCTTGAATACGTTAGCTCTGTCACTAAATGACCCACATAAGAATGAATGAACATGTCTATTCTATAGAGATCACCTGCACTGTGCCATTTGATCAATGGTTTGATTTACAGCATAGAAAATCACTCAATAGCTTTCTGTATTTCAAAAAGCCCTGTGCCTGGAAGTTGTTTATTTGAGTAGATCTCAGGGACTTTACATTCAGCTCACACTCCTGCTGGATTCTCAGCATTTTATTTTGAGAAGACCCCCTCCTCTTTCTTATCTCATTTCTTATTTTCTCTTAGTCTTAACCCATTGAAAAATAGTTTCATCCTTTGCCAAGTTTTGTTGTTATATTTATCTTTAAAGCAAACAACAACCCAAACGTATATGTCTAAAGTGAGCTTAAAGGAAAACAGCACAGTTTTTCAATATTTTTATATGTTCTCAACTTAGATGAATTAAAACATCCTTATCTTTTTTTAAATGCGTGCACTTAATCTTTGTACAGCCTATCGTGAATCTGTTAGCATTTAGCCTTTCCCCATTCATTTCTTAGGATCCAAACAGTGATGAATTTAGAAGCCACCAAACACTTCCATGTTTTCCCTATTTAAAGACTGTTACATGAGTAGTTACACGAGTAAGTATGGTGGCACAAATAAAACGTTTGTTTGGAGCCATAGGAATGAATGGGGCTAGGCTAAATGCTAACACATTCAAGAAGCGCTGTACAAAGATTAAAAGTGCACGCATTGAAAACAGATAGGTATGTATTTATTTATCTTGTGGTATATTTCGTTTCATTCGTAAATACGTCACAAGTATAGTCGATTGCAAATTCTGGTTAATGGGGATGTTAAGTGCTTTAAAAAATATTGTTTTTTAAATAAACATCAATTGTGATATATGTATCAGTAGATACTGTCCAAATACTTTTGGAACCATGGAGATTTGCATGTTTCTGAACAAAAGCCCAAATGGTCTGAGGTGCATGATTTTATCTAAAACACCCACCTACACTACAGCTCAGAGTTTAAGATTGCTTCTGTCTGTATGTTTGCCTGACTCACTGTTTACCAGAATAAAAAGAAATGCTACAGCTCTGCATCTCCCAGGCAAACACGCTTACTAGTGGGAGGGACACTGCCTTATTTGACAGAAAACTTTATCAAATACAACAAATCAAAAAGCTAAAAATGTCACATATCTTTGGAAAGCTATTCTTGTGATTCGAATGATGTAAACCATTTTTAGCTGTAAACTATTGGTCAGTATGACAGTAAAACCTCATGAGCAGAGCAGCAGATCTCAGATCAGGTTTGGCACTGCATGTTCCTCCTACGCAACAGAGCCAGAATCATGAAACACTTGAATTATTCTCCTCCTCTTTAAAAACTTGCCTCTCAGACATTGCCAAAGTTGCCATGGTAATGGGTTTTGAGGCATGAAAAAAAAAAATCACACTTCAGTTTGCTATCATATGAGAACATACTGTATACTGATGACTACATACATATTTATACCTGCAATATACTATATCACCCTGGACTAGTCTAAAAGCCAGTCATAAAGGTCAACTTAGAGAAATTTAGATTTATACATCATCTGAACTCTAAATAAATACGCTTTCCATTGATGTATGGTTTGTTATAATTGGCTGAGATACAACTATTTGAAAATCTGGAATCTGAGGGTGAAAAAAATTTTAATATTGAGATAATCACATTTAAAGTTGTCCAAATGAAGTCTTTAGCAACTGCATCCACTCACAAAAAAATAGATATATTTACGATAGGAAATGTTAAAAAATATCTTCATGGAACATGATCTTAAAAACATTTTACATTTTTGACCCATTCAATGTATTTTTGGCTTTTTGCTACTTGTGTTCCGGGGTCACATCACCTTGCGTTCATTACTTCGTTTTTAAAAAGTGATTAAAAAATAACCTATAGATTCATAAAATTCAGAGCAATAAACTAATATATATATACACTTGTATCATAATATATATCGGCAAAACCTTGCATAGTATACTATAGTTAAAGGAAAACACCACAGTTTTTCAATATTTTACCATGTTATTACCCCAACTTAGACTAATTAATACATACCTATCTTTTTTCAATGCGTACACTTAATCTTTGTACAACGTGTTGTGAATGTGTTAGCATTTAGCCCAGTGGCGGCGTTTCACGAAAACCTAGGGTATGGCAAAAATTCTTCATACACGAAGGCCATTCAAATAACGAATCTATGAAACCACATTATATCCATATGTGTACATACTCCACCAACCTGTATAAAATCATACTATTATTGCACGGATGTACACTTACTGACAACAATACGGAAGCAATACAAATGAAAAACAAAAATAGAAATCATGGTTGTTTAAAATGATTTTCAAATGTTCTCATTCTTAACTAAGTGCAACTCCAGCAACAGATAAACTAAAACAAGATAATATCAAAACATACTGTAACATCCCTTCACAAATCTTGTCATTACAGCCGCCAATAAACACTTATAAAAACACAATAAAGACTTTTAATGATGTGATAGAGCACACGTAGTTAACCCAGCCAACCAACTAAGACTAAAACACTAGGGGTGTCCTCGACTAAGGATTTACGTATTTGAATCAGAATTGTCGAATCTTTCCATAGTCGACCGATCGAATCATATCTATGTTTGTCTGCATGGGTTGGGAGGGGGCCAGACCAGGTACAAATTGTTAACTTTTATTTTCTTTCACAAGCAGCACACATAAACAACTTTCTGTTAAAGTGACCAAAACTGTCTTTCAAGTGATGAACGAAGACAAAACTGACGATGCATTTATATATTTATTTTTTTAAGGTAAAATATATAAGGCAACATTTGTTTATTTATTCCTCATAACATTTTAAAGCCAAGATCTATACAGAACATCACACAAAAATACATTTTGATAACTAAACCTAAAAAAAATAACAAAGGTGATTCTGCCTTGGAAACCTCGGCTAATTCAGTGTTTTTATTTAATTTGGAGATAGCGCGTCAAAGCAGTCATGACCAAAAAAAACCCGACAAATGAGAAATGACAAATAATTTGTGACTGTGACTGTAATTGATAAAAACTAATCCTTATTTACAATTCATTAAACGTTAATTTATAACATGAAAAACACTGAAATTAATGATTTTATAGACACTATGCGTTATTATTTAGCACAGAAATACCTGTTTGCTTGCTCTGACTTTGATCCTCTCTGTATTCACTTTAGATACAGAAAGACCTGATGATATTATTTATTTCAGGAATCTCTTTGCTATCATTTAAAAGTGAACACCAACCATAATATTAAATCACAAGAAAAGTCAGGCAGAAATAGGTTCGGTGCAGATAGTTTCCGTTTCATCACCGAAATTTTAAATAACGGCTTACCTGTTTTGTAGTTTAACTTTTGACAAGATAACCAAAATGTATGATAAATACATTTTAAAAACTTATACCCGTCGAAAAACATCCGTTTTTTAATGTTTAGTTTGATGAACTCCTAAATATGAGAGGCAGAGCACCTAACCCGTTCGGCTAAATTACATGCGCAAGCATGGCCACCACGCAGTAGCGCAACATTGATACAACGAAAAGCTATCCAAAATTTACAGACTTAAATTAGATCAGAATTTACGTTTATAATAGATACATTTTTTAAATAAAATAAGGTCATCAGAAGTAACAAGGTGCAGAACAAATATGCAAAATGCCTCAAGTGCACAGAAACAAAACACAAGCCAAATAGTTAAATCAAATCAGATAACCCAGAGTGATTTATAAATAAAATAAAATAAATTATTGAAATAATAGAAATCTATAGCCATAATATAATTGCCAGCTTTGTCTTTTAAATGTAGAAACAAAGAGGCAATGTTTTATTAACTAAGAAACCTCCGTGTAGCCCGGTCACAAGGGATGTTGGATTTATTAACGCATTTTAAAAATATTTATTGAAAGCTGTTACTTCACATATTATTTGCAGCATTATAATAATATGCTGTATATTAATATATTGTGAGAAAGCTGTTATATGTGAAATCAGATAATGTGTGAACCCATATACGGCTAAAATTGAATGATCCTCATTTCATAACACATCTGCGACGATTGGACTGTGAGATTGGTAGTCGAATCAGGCTTCTCCTATCGATGCATCGAATCTTCGACTATTCGGGGTCACCCCTAGCTAAATAAAACTTAGCAAAACAGGGCTAAATGCAAAAACAAGTCTTACCTTTTGTCGTCGTGCAGTTTTTATTCCACAAGTCGCCATATTCAAAAACGCGCGCAAATAATTAATACAATTCACTTCGACTGCGATACAATTTCCCAGTGTAAGAGAACATGTTTATTTATCCACAGAGAACAAATCATTTTACTTCTGGAATAATGTATGCAATATGCATTGCGCGAGTGTGGGGGAGAACCATGAGTCTGTTTGAATGTTAAAAAAAAAAGGAGTTTACTTGCGAAAATAAAGATTATAACAACAGCGGTCATTATGAGACATCCTGCACAATTCAAGCTGCGCTGCAAGAACGACAGGTTGATGACATCAAAGTACCGCGAGGGTGAGGCGAGAAATCATCGGAAGAGTTTGCTTTCAAACCGCTCTCGCGGCACGTTGATGTCATCCACATGTCGGTTCCTATATTATAGCATGAAGTCGCGCACACGCGTAAATTATCCATATTAGTGATGTACCAATGTTCAGATATGTTCTACTGAAAATATTTAACATTATTTTTAATGAGCTTCATTATAGCCTGTTGATTTCTGGTGTTTTGTCTGAATGCTAGGGTATGGCAACTGCCATACCCTGCCATACGCAAACGCCGCCCCTGATTTAGCCTAGCCCCATTCATTTCTTTGGATCCAAACAGCGATGAATTTAGAAGCCACCAAATTCTTTCATGTTTTTGCTATTTAAAGACTGTTACATGAGTAGTTACACGAGTAATAAGGTGGTAACGATATTGTATTGCCGAAGAGCACTTAGTTTGCAGTTTTCGACCTTGGCCGCAGTAATATTGACAGACGTTTAAGCGAGAGTGGGAGGGATGTTGTTACTGCGCGCCAAGGTCTAAGTGCTGCAAACTAAGTGCTCTTCCCCCGTATAATATAGATCTCATTTTTATCCGCTTAAAAAAATCACCTTGTTTTATTTTGTGCCACCATACTTACTCGTGTAACTACTCATGTAACAGTCTTTAAATAGGGAAAACATGGAAGTGTTTGGTGGCTTCTAAATTCATCCCTGTTTAGATCCTAAGGAATGAAGGGGGCTAGGCTAAATGCTAACACATTCAAGACGCGCAATACAAAGATAAAGTGCATGCATTGAAAAAGATAGGTATGTATTTATTTGTCTAAGTTGAGGTGAGAACATAGTAAAATATTGAAAAACAGTTTTCCTTTACTATAGGCATAGTGTAATTTTACATCCTTGTTAAAGTGTCTAAATCAGATGATAAGTTATTTTCCTGTGTGGGTCTAACAAGCTGCTTTGTTTTGTGGATGGGTTTGAGGGTACTGATGATAATCTAGAGCAGTAATTCTTAAAGTGTGGTCTGCGGACCACTAGTGGTCTGCCAAACCCCCCAAGTGGTCCGCCAAAAGATGATCTAAACTAGGCAAGTGTTTATACAAAATTATCACTTATTTAAGTAGATTTTTAATGCACTTGTGAAACTGTGATATCAGTTCTTGCCATTCTGTTTTAATAACGTAAAAATGGATCGGTGGCTAAACCAAAAAGGAGTCAAAAGAAAAGATCAAGCGTCAACTTAAAGCAGCTAAAATCCACAGATCTATTAGTTCTGTAATGTACTTGTTTTTGTTTCATGTGTAAAATCCCTGTAATTTCAGTGATTTTGGACATTAAGAGGAAAATTGACCATAGTTACAACCATAGACTTCACATACCCACCACCTCAGTTTTAAACTAATGGCTTTTTGGAATGACATTAAGTGGGACCTAGGCTGTTATACTATGTTTAATTGCAGTTTTTTTATCATATGTGCAGTTTGTTGTTCATATTATGCCGCAACTCATTTCACATTTACTTTTTCAAATGAAATAAAATTCATATAATAATTTCTGAACATATCATTGCATTTGTGTTTAAAAAAATTGTTTTTGACTTAAACAGTTGCATATTAAACTTAAACTTAGCTTATCCTTCCTATTTTGTTGTTTTTTTGGGGGCGTGTTAGAGTGGGATTCTGTTAGGTGGTCCTCAGAAAAAAAATTGGAAGATAAAGTGGTCCTTGGGCTGAAAAACTTTGAACTACACTGATCTAGAGCGAGAGAGTGTTAAAGAGGACGCGGTTGGCTTTTAGCTGAAGTGGGTACACTGTAAAAAAAGTCCGTGGATTTAACGGTGAAAGAATGTAAAATAGTGAAGGAAAAAAAACGTAATTCAAAAAACATGAAATTACCGATAAATTGACGGTGTAATGCTGTTAATGTAAAAACAAGGACATTTAACAGGTTTCACATGATTGCTTTGTAAAATGTCTTTTATTTTACCACCAAACAACAGTAAAGCACACAAACAAAATAAACAGAAAATCACTGTATTGTGAAAATTTCTGATGTATGCTGTTAGCAGTATGTTATGCACTTGTGTTTTTTAACAATAAATCAAGCAGCTTAAAAAACTAGTCTCTCCCATAATAAAATATGAAATATTACATGAAGTATTTTAATTGCAATGACTCCTGATTTAGACTCCTCAATAATGTCACTGAATTCTGAAATTAATATGAAATGCAATATGTAAAAGGTTTTAAAATCCAAACTTTATGTTATTGTTTTTGGTTCATATGCAATATATTGCATTTATATTACGTTGCATCATATTAATTAAAAACATTTTTAAAATATGGTAATTTTTATGTTATGTTAAATTAAGGCTTTACTTTATGCTACAGTCTTAATTTTATTAGTTGTCCACTCAGTACCACGACTTTGTATAAAGTGAAGGTTTTTTTTATAAAATGTATTGATTTTTGAATTGTCCAATCAGCGCTCACGTTGCACCGTTGCCGAAGCCGTTGCCTAGGCTTGCTCGTTAGGTTGGCGCCGGTCTTTCTGGAACACAGCCAAGCAAAGCATCGTGCTGCTGTTTACTCCTCTGATTTTAAGTGTTATTCGTCTCGTTGGTGAGCACATATAAGCACAGTTTGTACATTTAAGATATAATAATTGCCTTTGTTATCAGTTTTAGTTATGGTTATATTCTGAGTTAAGTTGCTTGCAAAAATATTTGTGAGGTAAACCATATGCGCGAGCCCGTTGGTTTGGCGGTCTTTCTGGAACACAGCCAAGCAAAGCATCGTGCTGCTCTTTACTCCTCTGGATTTTAAGTGTTATTCGTCTCTTTGGTGAGCACATATAAGCACAGTTTGTACATTTAAGATATAATAATTTCCTTCGTTATAAGTTTTAGGTTATATTATATGGTTATATTCTGAGTTAAGTTACTTGCAAAAATATTTGTGAGGTAAACCATATGCGCGAGCCCGTTGGTTTCGCGGTTTTTTTTAGCTGACCCAGGAAAGGAAGGCTACGTGCTGCTGTTAACTCATGAAATGTAAATTAAATGAACCACAAAATCTCTTTGGTGAGCACATATAAGCCCAGTTTGTGGTATTAATTGTCTTGTTGTATAAGGTTATGCGGTTGTGTTTTAAAGCGTTTGGTATTTTTTATGTAATTTTTCAAATCTCAAGATTAAACGTGTAACGTTAACCAGCTGGATGTCTACTAGTTGCTAATATTTTAAACGTTTAATATATAACCTTAACGTTACACCCTAGTAGTTTACTAATTCGCTCGGGAATTTGCTTGGTTTCTTTGTCATTAAAACATTTTGCGACCCATTTATCAATCTGTTTGTGGGGCTAAATGAATAATAGTGGAGATTGTAATTAGAGCATCATATTAAACCATTTGTAAAAGCCCTGGTTTCAAGTTTGAAAGCTTTTCTTGTTTTATTGTCATTTTAGTTGTCCAGTCAGTGACACTGCGTTGCATAGTATGTTTTATTTTAAATGAAAGTTATTTCTTTTATTAAAAGTCTTGTCTTTCTATTGACGACCAGTCCCGTCAGCACTCAACACGTTGCACTGCCTGCTCTGTCTCGTTTGTTTGGTGGTCTTTCTGCAACACACACAGGTAAGCAAATGTTTCACTGTTAACTGAATGGACAGTGTGAGCTCAGAGTTCAGTTCAATGTAAATCACTTTGGAATATGCTTTAAAAATGTACACTTGCAACTTTTGTAGTTTAACAGTGCACAGTCTGAGGGACTATGTCTTGCACTGTAGACTGCATCGCAACGAACCACATGCAATTTTCAAATGCGCAGCTGTTGATTGCAAACAGTCATTTTCCAAATATGAAGCATTCAAGAGTCATTTTTATCGGGGACATAACACCTATGCACATAGAGTAACTGATACAGCCTTAATATGCAATGTTGCACTTTGTGGTCATCAGTGTAGCGATGTGCCTGGTCTTGTTGCTCATTTAAAGAACCATTTAAAGGAAGGTCGTGCAGTTAACTGTCCAGTAAGAGGGTGCAAATATACTTTTCAAATTAAGTCTTCTTTTACTTCCCATATGTCTAGGAAGCACAGGAATTGCTCCTTTAACAGCATTGATCATTCACATCAACAATCTGCACCAGAGATTGCATCTGTTTCAACTGAGCAATATCCTGCAGCTTCTGACCTGGATGTAAATACAGGTGAGTCAGAAGTTGAAATTGGTTCATTTGAAAATTTTGATGATTTATTTTTAAAAAATGTTAGCTTATTTTATCTGAAATTACAAGGACAGTTTCTTCTCGCAGCTTCTACAATACAAAATATTGTAGATGAGATGCAAAATATTCATGAATTGGGACAAACATATACTGTTAGTAAGCTTCATTCACTTTTGCAGAATGATCTGTCACTTCCAGAGGAAACAATTTCTAAAATCCTTGCTACAGTGAAAGAATCAGACTTGTTTTCTATGTGTCACAAGGGACCTTTGCGAACAGTGTACTCAAGGAGCCAGGCATTTAAAAAAGTATTCAGCTATGTTGAACCAAAAAGAATACTTTTAGGTAGAGATGAGAACCGGAAAGAGCAGTTTGCATATTATGTTCCTGTAAAAGAGACATTGAGGAGTTTGTTAAATTCAGATATTGGGAGGAATTACATTTCAATGCACCTGACTGAAAACAACTCTGACATTCTTTGTGATTGCTCTGATGGCCAAATACTTAAGTCCAGAGATTTCTCTGAAGACAATCCAAGCCTTCAGCTACTGCTCTATCAGGATGCTTTTGAGGTGGTTAACCCTTTAGGGTCTGCACGCAAAAAACACAAAATTTTGGCTGTTTATCTCTCTCTTGTTAATTTGCCAGCTCATCTTAGGTCAAACACAGAACATATGCAGCTGGTTATGTTGTGCAGGGAGAAGGACTTTAAAGACTTTGGCCATGAAAGTGTTTTCTCACAGCTAGTAGCAGACCTGAAAGATCTTGAGGAAAATGGGATTTCTCTGTCAGACCAGTCTGTTATTAAAGGCAGTCTTTACTGCATCGCTGGAGATAACTTGGGATCACACTGTATTGGTGGGTTCACTGAAAACTTTAGCCAGTCCAAGTACTTTTGCAGGTACTGTCTAATTACTAAAGATGAATTTCAGAGTGTTGACCCAAATTCATGTGGTCCACTACGTACTGTTGAGGGATATGAATCTGCTGTTAAACAGTTACAGACAGAAGGCGTTACAGAGGTTCAAGGCATAAAGTTCAGTTCAGTTTTCAGTTCTTTGAAAAACTTTAATGTGTGCCAACCTGGCTTGCCACCTTGCCTTGGTCACGATGTTTTTGAAGGCGTGTTGTCTTATGATGTTGTCCTGTACCTGAAGTATTTTGTTAAGAAAAAGTGGTTCACTTACCCAGTTCTTAACCGTCGAATCTGTCAGTTCAAATATAGTGGTTCTGACGCTCTCTCAAAACCTTGTGAGGTCAGTCCGCATGGACTTAAGCTGGCAGGTCAGGCCATTCAAAATTGGAATTTTTTAAGGCTTCTACCTGTTATACTTAGTGACAGAGTGCTAGATCCTGCAGATGAAGTTTGGCAGTTAACACTTCAGCTAAAGGAGATTGTTGAACTGATCTGTGCTCAGAAAATTTCAGTGTCACAGGTTGCTTACTTGGATGTTCTCATACAGGAATACTTGGAGTCCAGAAAAGCAGCATTTCCTGAAGTAAATCTGAGACCAAAACATCACTACTTGCGGCACTATCCAGGTCTGATACTCAAATTTGGTCCATTGATAAGGTTATGGACTATGAGATTTGAAAGTAAGCATAGTTACTTCAAAAGATGTACCAGACATATAAAGAATTTTAAGAATTTGTGTCACACCCTTTCAGAGAGGCATCAGTTGTTTCAGGCCTACTTGGCATCTGGTTCTTGTCCCCCAGTATTGCAAGTGAAAGGGAGTTCTCCATTTTGTTCTGAGCTTTACAGTGAAACTGTCAAAGCTGCTGTCAGTCAGTTCAGCTTTACTGAAACACAAACACAGGTTTCTGTAGAAATACAGTATAAAGGAACTGTATTCAAGAAGGGCCAACTGGTTGTCATTAGAAATGATGAAACCATGGAATTTGGTGAACTTTTGCTCATGTTCATCACAGACGAGCGAGTTGATTTACTGACCAAAGTGTTCATAGCAGACCTTCTTCCTGAGTATCATTTGTACTCGCTAAGAAACACCAGTGAGAGGGTGCAGTGTTTGAATATTGAGGACTTGCTTGACTTTTATCCTTTGACGTCTTACATGATGCAAGGATGTAGGGTTGTCACCCTGAAACACAGTGTAGTGTCACATTAGTGCATAACAGGTCTAGCATTGTTATAGCACTTGATTGTATTTATAACCAATGCTAAAACCCAAGTAATACAAATGAAATAATCTTTCTCAGTTTGTTGTTTGTGTAAGTAACTAAACACTACACATTTATTCTTTTTCAATACACTAAATTGATGTATTTCTGTTTTAGTTATGGATGAATCACAGCAAAGGAATGTAACCAGTGCAATTGTTCGGGTACTCCCAGATCTTTCATCTTCGGTGCTGGCATCAGTTGTGGAGACACTGAACTCACTTGGGGTAACGACACCTGAAGATTTTCAGTATGTTCAGGAAGCAGATCTCCTTCCAGTATTACGACACATTCAGGCTAGGAAACTGGTATCTGTCTTGGGCCAGAATCGTAAGTACATTTCAACATTTGATTTTATAATGTATGTGTTCTTAATCTAGTTTCAGAAGAGTTCAATTAAGGTTTCCTCTTTGATTTGTAGAACAAAGCACTGGTTGCGCATCAAATTTGGCAGAAAACAGTGACAATAATTTAGCTTCGTGTTCGTCATCTTCATCACATCTTGTCAAGGTTTCCAAAGTGCCTTTAGACTGGGCAGACAACTATAAAATTCCATGGCAGAAGCTTCCAGAAGAAATTATTCATTGTTTAGAAAAAAAGAAGAGACTAAGTCCTCGATTACGTTGAGAAATGATCAGAATAGTGGTTTCTGACATGTTGAAGGTATGTGATGGTCCCAGTAAACAAAGTTCAACAACCATTGCTAAAAAGATGGTGGCCAAATACCCTGCATCCCTGCAGGATGTTATTGAGGGTGATATAGTTGGTTCAGGGTATCATTCGCTGGTGAAACAGCTTCAGAATCGTGTAGAAAACATAAAGAGATCATATGTGCCAAAAATCAGAAAACGCAACAGAACAGAAGACTCTGACACAGACGAGATTCCTGGTGAAAAAAAGGCAGCAGTTCAAGACACTTATGGTTGTGTGAATTGGGAATTAAAACTTATGCCACTCAGTGAGACTAAAGAGAGCCAGTTGGATAAACAAGAACAGATGAAGATGATGTCTACAACAGCTAATGCTGACCCAGAAGTAGTAAGGAGTCTTTTGAAAGCAACATACTATACACAACGCAGAGACATAAACAACGGAACAAGCATGCAACAGCTTTGTGAGACCTGGCCTTTTTTGTTTCGAGAGGTTGGCATGTGTGTACACTTCAAGTTGCTAACAGGAATCGATCTAAAGGAGACGCTCTTCAACAGCTTGGATAAAAAGGGACAGCGGCTCCTTAACTTTCTAAAAACTGTTGGTGCAGAACGGAAGAAACAAGTTCTTCAAGCTGCTGCAAAACTTGAAGTTATGAGGGGACAAATTGAGGGATGTTCTGAAGATATTAAAGACTTGGTACTGCTCCTGCTTTCCTACTTCGATGAAAAGGAAGAGATGATGTTTCACTATGTTGAAGAGTCTTGCCTTGTTGAAGATGTACAGCTAGATAAGTTACCAGCAACACCCTGCATCGTTGTCTGTGGTAAGTTTTAATGAATATCTATAGAATTTCTGCTGTGTTTTTCATGTACTCTGTTGTTCGGTGTCTCTGAATTTTAAATGATTAATTAAAGGAAAACACCACAGTTTTTTTACATTTTACTATGTTCTTACCTCAATTTAGACTAATTAATACATACCTGTCTTTTTCAATGCATGCACTTCATCTTTGCATAGTGCGTCGTTAATGTGTTGGCATTTAGCCTAGCTCCATTCATTCCTTAGGATCCAAACAGGACTGAATTTAGAAATCACCAAACACTTCCATGTGTTGCCTATTTAAAGGACAAGTTCGGTATTTTAGACTTAAAGCCCTGTTTTCAGATTGTTTATGGTCAAATAGAATGGTTTTGACTGAAATTTCGACATTTTCGGCTGCCCTGAGAATTTTCGCGTGTTTGTGTTTCAGCTCAGACCTCTACAATGGGTTTATAGGTGCACTGGAACAATCCTTCCTAAAATGCATTAAACTTTCGTTTACAAAGACGTGAAACTCACCGAGTGGTCAGGGGTGTTCACTGATATGCTCACACAAAAATCGCTGCAAAAGATGCTTTCCAACAGCTGTTTTAGCATTCGTTGTTAACTTGTGGACCTATTTCCCCAAACGCCTCACACCCGTACATTCTTCCGCTTAGAGCTTGAATAATAAACACTCCAGCCCAGGTGGTGGCGCTAATCCGCCTTTGCCAATTGCAAGAATAGAAACAAAGTTCCCGGCGCGGAGTAATACCGTACCTCACAGGACGTCTAATACAGTCAATGGAGTTGGTAAAAACTACGATAAAACCTGTTGGAATGCGTCTTTTGGAGCGATTTTTGTGTGAGCATACCAGTGAACACCCCTGACCACTCGGTGAGTTTCACGTCTTTGTAAACGAAAGTTTAATGCATTTTAGGAAGGATTGTTCCAGTGCACCTATAAACCCATTGTAGAAGTCTGAGCTGAAACACAAACACGCGAAAATTCTCAGGGCAGCCGAAAATGACGAAATTTCAGTCAAAACCATTCTATTTGACCATAAACAATCTGAAAACAGGGCTTTAAGTCTAAAATACCGAACTTGTCCTTTAAAGATTGTTACATGAGTAAATATGGTGGCACAAAATAAAACGTGGCGTTTTTTTAAGCGGATAAAAATTAGAAATATATTATATGGTGGAAGAGCACTTAGTTTACAGCACTTTGACCTCTGGCGCAGTAACATCATCACTCCTGTGAACTCCACCCCCCCCCCCCCCGCCTGCCCGTTGATGTTACTGCCTGCCAAGGTCGAAGCGCTGCAAACGAAGTGCTCTTCTGCAATACAATATAGTTGTCATTATTTATCAGCTTTAAAAAAATCGCTTTGTTTTATTTTGTGTCGCCATGCTTGTGTAACTACTCATGTAACAGTCTTTAAAAGGGAAAACATGGAAGTGTTTGGTGGCTTCTAAAGGAATGAATGGGGCTAGGCTAAATGCTAACACATTGACGATGCGCTGTTCAAAGATGAAGTTAACGCATTGAAAAATGGGTATGTATTAATTTGTCTAAGTTGAGGTAATAACATGATGGTGTTTTCCTTTAAACTTGTAGTGCTATACATTTTTGTGGCTTTCTTTGACGCTTTAAAATGCTTCCACACTGCTGACATATTTGCTTCATTTATAAAGCGTATGGCTCCTTTTTACTCATTTAGCCAAACACCGAAAATGCAGAATAGTCGGTGTATCCCTAGTTAAAGGAACACGCCCACATTTTGGGAATTTAGCGTATACACCGTAACCCCCAGAGTAAGATAAGTCCATGCATACCTTTCTAATCTCTGTGCGTGCTGTAACTCTGTCTGACGCAGTCCCCGCTAGCTTAGCTTAGCACAAAGTCGGGTAAGTGAATGGCTCCAGCTAGCACACTGCTCCCAATAAGTGACAAAATAACGTGAACATTTTCCTATTTATGTGTTGTGTTTTGTATAGTCACAACCGTGTACAAAAAACAACGTCACATGAGACACAGCCATCTTTTAACAGTATACATACTGGGAACTATATTCTCAGAAGGCCAACCACTGCTACTTGGGGCTTTTTGGGTGCTGTGAGCAAATCACTCCGCCCACGTAGCAGTGCTTCATCTTCTGAGAATATAGTTCCCAGTATGTATACTGTTAAAAGATGGCTGTGTCTCATATCACCTTGTTATCACAACACATAAATAGGAAAATGTTTGCATTATTTTGTCACTTATTGGGAGCAGTGTGCTAGCTGGAGCCATTCACTTCCAGACTTTGTGCTAAGCTAAGCTAGCGGGGGCTGTGTCAGACAGAGTTACAGCACGCACAGAGATGAGAAAGGTATGTATGGACTTATCTAACTCTGGAGTTACGGCGAATAAGCTAAATTCCCAAAATGTGGGCGTGTTCCTTTAAAGATTAGTTCTGTAAAGAACAATGTCAGCACAATGAGATAAGAATTTAAAAATGTATTATTATGTCACAACTAAAAACCTTTACATTTTTTCCTTTAGGCTCTTCCTGCTACACATCAAAGCTGTTCATGGTGAGCATTGACCAAAGGATAACAACTCCACACATTTCTACATTCATCTCAGCAATATGCATAATGTTTGGCAGCTTCTACTGTTTCAACATTCATTATCCTTTGGAGCTGGGTTCTACTCTGGAATTCCTGCAAAGGTAAGCTCAAAAATATTTTTTACATTAATTTATTTGAAAGTTCATTTAAAAATGAAACTTTGGTGTTTTTTGCTTATTCTAAGCACATTCGGAATTCTGCATTTCAAAAAAGATTTTTTTTAAAGAATGTTGGATAACACTTTCCATGAATCCTGCATTTATTATTTACAAGGTATTGAAGTTATGGATTACAAGGTTTACATTTTTTTATCAGTGTTTTCTTTTGATAATTTGCGCTTCTATAATTAAAAACAGTATGTGAGCTCTTAAAGGAACACGCCCACATTTTGGGAATTTAGCTTATTCATCGTAACCCCCAGAGTTAGATAAGTTCATACATACCTTTCTCATCTCCGTGCGTGCTGTAACTCTGTCTGACCCAGCCCCTGCTAGCTTAGCTTAGCACAAAGTCTGGAAGTGAATGGCTCCAGCTAGCATACTGCTCCCAATAAGTGATAAAATAATGCAAACTTTTTTCTATTTATGTGTTGTGATTTGTATAGTCACACCGTGTACAAATTACAAGGTGATATGAGACACAGCCATCTTTTAACAGTATACATACTGGAAACTAAATTCGTAGAAGACGAAGCACTGCTACTTGGGCGGAGTGATTTGCACAACTCTGACCGAACTCTCTGCTCCTCCCCAGGGGGCTTCTCGGGTGCTGTGAGCAAATCACTCTGGCCAAGTAGCAGTGCTTCACCTGAGAATATAGTTCGCAGTATGTATACTGTTAAAAGATGGCTGTGTCTCATATGACCTTGCTATTTGTACATGGTGTGACTACACAAATCACAACACATAAATAGGAAAATGTTCGCATTATTTTGTCACTTATTGGGAGTAGTGTGCTAGCTGGAGCCATTCACTTCAAGACTTTGTGCTAAGCTAGCAGTACACACAGAGATGAGAAAGGTATGTATGGACTTATCTGACTCTGGGGGTTACGGTGAATAAGCTAAATTCCCAGAATGTGGGCGTGTTCCTTTAAAAATTGAAGCCTTTAAATTTAGGTCTAAATGCCATTTTCCAAGATATTACATTTTATAGCATCTAATGTTTATTCTTCCAAAGAGATTGTATGCTTAAATTGAATTTAATCATTGCCCACACTAATGTGGGATTAGCAAGTTGCAAAATGCTGTGATTTGAGAGGTATGCAGCGAGTCTGTCCCAGAGCAATAGCATATATGTCCTCTTTGTGACTTAAAAACCTATTAAGTTCTAATTTTGTCACTGGAGAAATTAAATTATATATTATGAACGTTATCTTGCATATTTCATCTCACCAGCAGTTTCTAATTCATCTATGATGCATGTTTGCTATTCCCATCTTCTTAAGGGACAATACTTTAGAAATTTGTATATTTTAGACTAGTCAATATGCTCCTGTATAGCAGTATAGATTTACTGTCCTCTCAAAATAACTTGATTATTATTGTCCAAATAGCCTGCAACAAAAGTGAGTACACCATATGTGATAATCATTGTATATCGTTTAAAAATTATATTCAGGGTACCCGCAGAGTCTTAAAAGTCTTGAAAAAGTATTGAATTTCACTTTCCCATATTAAGGCCTAAAAAGGTATTGAATTTCACCTCAAAGTCTTGAATTTTTCACGGAGGTCTTAGTTTTTCAAATGATCAATAGATTTATATGCTGTTAATTCAGACACAAAACTCGCATGCACGAAAACCACGCGCAAGCGACAGATACGAGCGCAGAACACTATCCGCACGCAGAAAAACGTCCTCCCGAGAGCGCATGCGCACCTCTGCTCAGAGCGCCCAAACACAGTCACGCGAGCAAAGCAAAGGCTGGGATGAGCGCTCGCTCGACTCTCTCTATGCGCTCGCAGCTGCACAACACGCACTTGCTCGATCAAGTTGACTTTGGGACTGTGGGGGCGGGACAATGACGGGTGTCCTCGCACCTGTGATCGATTGTTTGATTTCATCAGTGACGCACGCACACAATCTTCTGTTCCACAATCCGTCTCTAATAAATCAAGGTAGAATAGACACGTTTTAATATGATCATTATGTTGGAGAAGGTCATTTATGTGTTAAACAATAGTCATGTGTGATCCATGCAATAATAAGCTGCAAACAATAACGCAAATTTAAGCTATTATATATTTTGTTTACTGTTTAATTAGTTAATATCATCTATTAAATCTATTTGATTGTTGGTTTTGATTGTTGGTTAAAGATAAGGGTTAGGGCCTTGGACTCAGCCTTTCAGAGGCATGTTGTCATGAACACTTGTAAATAGTAATTATTTAAGGTATATTACGTTATTTAAAATGATTTATTCTACCCGAATGGGTGCGATGTAGGTATTAAATTTCATTTGAAGTGGTATTAAAAAGGTCTTAAAAATCCTTGAATTTAGGTTTGACAATCCTGGGGGTACCCTGTATATTAAACCCATGATTTACTCACCCCAAGTCACGGCGTTGTTGTGGAAAATCCATATTTAAAATTTTATAAATGAAAATAACTAGCTTCCGGTAACACCACCATCTTAGCCTCTGCTAAATTTGCTGTGTACTTGTTGAATGTTAAAATGATGCAATGCAGGATTCCATTAAGTAGCTAATTCAAGTCATTCAATTTCCCTTCTTCTCCAGGTGCTTCTTTAGCATAAACCCAGAGAAGGGCACCAAAGTTGAATGGAAAAAAAACAAAAAACAGCTCCCAGTGAATCCCAGAGTCCTTACACTCATAGCAGACCTTGCGGACCATGAATGGAGAGCAGATTAAGGTTGGACACTGCTATTAGTATTTTTTTTTTCTTTTGAGAAATTTTACCAGTGTTCAGTTCACTTTAAAGATACAAGTTTGCAAATTTGTATTTGTTTACTTAATTGCAATGTTAAGTCACTTGCTGATGCTCAGACTTTGTGTTGGAAATTTCTGTGTTGTGTGTTGAATGTTCCATCCTACAAACCTATTTAATGGTATTATGCGCCTGTAGTCATTTGAAAAAAGAAAATATATTTGTAGCTGAAATTAAATCTGTTTTTAAAGCCAATGAAATTCAGAGATTTTAAGGTTTATGCGGTTATGCTGTTTTGTGTACTGTCAATTTATGAATTTGTATTTCCCTACGGAAAGATACTTTTTGATATAAAAAAGTTAAAATCTGTATGCTCTCTATACATGAGTTGTGTATACTTTTGGTGTTCATGTTTTTTCATTAACATGGCTAAACCATTCTGATGATAGAACGTTCTGCTTATGTTTTTTTTTAATGTTGCTTTCTGGTAAATTTCTGGTATTTCAAAATGTTTGTTCTGTACTCTTGAACTGTTTAATGAAAAGAAATATGGATGCCTAAATGCTGTAACTCAGTTTCAGGATGTAAACGATCTTCTTGGCCATTTTTGTGGGACAGTAAATCTAAACTGTTATACAAGAAGTACATTGACTGCTCTACTATAGAAATTAGTTTTGAATATTTTATTGTCCCTTGAGAAGAATGAAATTAAATCTGCTTTTAAAGCCAATGAAATTCAGAGATTTTAAGGTTTATGCGGTTATGCTGTTTTGTGTACTGTCAATTTATGAATTTGTATTTCCCTACGGAAAGATACTTTTTGATATAAAAAAGTTAAAATCTGTATGCTCTCTATATATGGGTTGTGTATACTTTTGCTGTTCATGTTTTTTCATTAACATGGTTAAACCATTCTGATGATAGAACGTTCTGCTTATGTTTTTTTTATGTTGCTTTCTGGTAAATTTCTGGTATTTCAAAATGTTTGTTCTGCACTCTTGAACTGATTAATGAAAAGAAATATGGATGCCTAAATGTGTGTTTACTAAATTAGTGGTATTTAAATAAAAATGTAACTAGTATAAGGTGATCTAATTGTTTTGCTTTATTCTGGAATTTATGAATCACAAGACTTTGCTTTTTTACAAGTCTATATGCAACCACAGCTGAAAGTTTTTAACTGTAAATTTTGCAGTTCACTCTTTATTATACCGTAAACCAAAGAACATTTCTACCGTTTTTTTTACGGTGGATTTCTGGCAACCACAGCTGCCAGTTTTTCACCGTAAATTTTACGGTATATTTTTTTCCAGGCCGTAACTTGATTAACATTTCTGCCGTTTTTTTTACAGTAAATTTCTGTAGCCATAGCTACCAGTTTTTACCGTTAATTTCACAGTTTACTCCTTATTATACCGTAAACCAAAGAACATTACTACCGTATTTTTTACGGTGGATTTCTGGCAACCACAGCTGCCGGTTTTTCACCGTAAATTTTACGTTTTTTTTTTTACAGTGTACTATGGGTGTAAACTACTGTATATGAGGGCATCTAATCACTGTGTACATCTAAACACAGACCCCCACACACTGTTTTGAACCCTATATGCACAGAGGGATCAGGCTCATTAACTTGATACGGATTAGACAGAACTAACTACCACACACACCGATACACACAGGAGATTTGTAGGTCTTTGATTTTAGGCTGTTTTTCATGATGAATATTTCATCATACTTAGTAGGTTTCAGCTCATAGTTACACATCCTTGCAAATAATCTTTTTTGAGCAAAAATTATGCTTTACCATAAATATTTTTTCCATACATTTAATTTATCTTTGTTTTTTTATTTGTTTTATTTCCAAGTGTTTGGGAAGGTTTACGTGTTTATAACCCTTTGCCCAAACTGTACAAAATATTATAATAATAAATGTTCAGATTTTCTGAAATTTAAGTTAAGAAATATTGTACAATACATAATTCTGCTTCTCTAGTTAATAATGTTTTGATATGTTGATCATATAAAGGATATATAGATATTTTAAAGTGACATCATTCATTAAATGCCTGACTTGGAGTGTAAAACAAACAAGAGCTGCTCAGACAACACAGTCAGCAGTTTCTGTAAATCTTCTTTACATCACCAGAGGAAACAGCCACCTACCAAAATGATTACATCATCTGATGATGTGTGTAAATTCCTGAAAACACTTAGTGAGGGACGTGATGGTAAAGCTCTGAGCACTAACGCCCCGTCTCTGTTTTATTAGATCTGTTTATTAGCCCGTAGTGTTAGCTTGATTTTATGTAATGTAATGACCAAATCAGCAGTTCCACACAGCTACAGATACAAACACAAATTGCCCCAGGATGTGTGTGAATCAATAGAGCCGTTATCAAATTCTGTAATCTGAACTAACCACGTGGATACAGGCGAGCCGAGTCAATATAAAAGGAGGATTATTAGTAAATAGTTAGTAACAAAAAAATAACATAAAAGCCTGATTCATTTCATATGTGGTTTGAATGCATGGCACATTACTATGCTGGCTTAACTAAACTTCATTGATGAATCATAAGAGACCATGATGTTTGACAATTTCATTTGATCATGCGGTTATGCTGGTTCACCAACAGCAGTGCAGAGTGAACCAGCAAAATTAATTCCCTTTCTTGCTAGTTCAGCAGGGCTTTCTTCATAATAATTTGTCAGTAAAAATGCTCTACACAAGGTTTTAAAGTAGAACAATGTCTATGAAATACTGTCCCGGTGGAAGCTCTGACTGGGTGATATTATTATATAGGGTGATATATTTTCTGCATATAACCTACACACTTGATTTAATAAATCAATGGCCATTTGATCAATGCAGCAGTTCATCGAGGTATGAAAAATGCAATCTTGCAGTTCTCAGTGGAACAACAAAAGTGAACATTTAAACAGAAAGATGTGGTTCATAAAGCTACAATGTGGCACAATTGTGGGTAAAAACACAACTCACCTGGAGCACCCAGCAGTAAATGCACCACATCATCATACAGCAGAAGAGTGGCTGGTCTTTGAGGAAGCAAGTACAGACTTACAGAGGCGTATACTAAAAGAGAGAGAGAGAAAGAAAAATAGATAAGTATATGTAAAGAATGAGACACTATTTTATAAACAAAAGTCTTTAAAGACCCCCAAGATATTTCACATCCGTGCCTCAGATCTTAACAGACAAATCAAACTTTCTGTATTTGCCTTCAACGCCCTTTAACTTTTATTTCAGGGATCATTAAAAATAGACAGCACTTGTAGACATAAATTGTGGTTAACCAAAATCTGGCTCACAGCTGAGTTATGAATCAGCACATCTAAATCTTTCAGCGATTCACAGCATGACCACAACAACCAACCTGTGAATCTGCTTTTAATAAAACCAGGAAACCCAAGTTAACTGTGATCCCTGCAGCTACTGTAAACGGCTTCTAGTCAAATCTCAGTTCTGTTGGTGTTTAATGGATGTCGGTTTAAATGTCGACACAGTGTTTTGTCCAGAGGACAGATGCCTGGAGATAAATCTTCATTTGGCATATTAAATGTGAACGTACATTACATGCTTCCGATATTAAATTCTCAATTTTCAAAAAAAGCTTGAACCACCATGTCATCAAATTTTTTTTATGTCTTTCTTTGTTCAATCGAGAAGAAATTTAGTTTTTTGGGGAAAGCACTCCAGGATTTTTCTCAATTTAATAGACTTTATTAGACCTCAACAGTTTACAGTTGCAATGCAGTTTAAAATTGAAGTTTCAACGCAGCTTCAAATGATCCCAAACAAGGCATAAGTGTCTTATCAAGCAAAACAATTTTCATTTTTGGCAAGAAAAATAAAAAATATGCACTTTTAAACCACAACTACTTGCTTACACAACCTCAAGTAATTGCGTCATCACATCAATAGATCACGCATGATGTATGCAAAACTATCGCCCCAGTGTTTACAAGTGTGGAGAAAGACGTTCTGACGTTGTGATACTAATTCATGTCTTTGTGTCAGTTTATTGTTTAAAAATGGTCTGCAAATGTGTGTTTCACATACAGGCCTATGCAAAGGTCTTAGGCCACCATGCTACCATTAGATTTGTTGTTTTTGCAATTGTATAGTGATCATATATGATTATTTCTCAGTCTCTTTATTAGAATACAAGCAGAAAATACAGGAAACTTGTATGTAGTATTAAAAACAGTATAAAATATAAGCTAAAGTGTCAAGTATTTAGGGTAAACTAAACTAGGGTAAACACTTTCATTTGTCCTAAAATGAGCACAAACTATATAAAATCACTTTGGGAGTTAAAAGTAAAAATTACTCTTCATTTGTCAAAACATATTTCCATAGTGCATTTTTCTTTAGCCAAAAAAACATAATAAAACGTAACATAAAATATCTGACCAAGTCTCATCTCATACTCTACAAATATAAAATATTTTCTTCATTAAAGCTTTTGGGCCAACAACACTAATCTATGACCTATTGATCAAAAGTGTAGTGCATCTAGATTTCATCACCCCTGAGTGTTTGTCACTTGTATATGAACAGACTGTAGGAAACACGGCACAGTCAATTCGCACACATTCACACCCATGCAGTTCTGTATATAAGCACGTACAGGCAGCACAGATGCACTGAACAGAGCCTCCATCATCTTTAATATTCTGGTTGGTAGGTATGCACCCAAAATAAAGATGCTGACAACAACACTGCTCACACTATGTATAAAGGTAAAAGCATGAAAAGAGGGAGGGTACCTTAATGGCACTTTGTGGTTTCATTTTACTTAACATGTAACCTTATGATGCATTGTGACAACACAATACTTCCAGACAGTGTCAATATAAATAGAAGAAAATAATTGAGTTTCAGAGTTGAAAATAGGACATTGCAGTGAAGAAATTGAGGTGAAAGAATAGTCAAGCACAAAAAAGTTCAAAGACCTGAAGGATAGGACTGGGCAATGCTGACTAAAATTAATATCTTAGTAATTTTGGTATGAATGGCAAAGTACAATAAATATAACGGTGTTTTCTACAAATTTATTAAATCACTGTATGAAGAAAATTAAATTTAAGGCAGGGGTCTCCTCCGTGTTTAAAAATATAAATCAAAAGCTGGTTGGAAAGCTTACGTCTGTCATCAGTGTACATATCTGGCAAAGTTTTTGTTGCAAAGAATGACGGTCAAATTGGACCATACCGATATAGATGGTATTGTCTGATATCGTACCCTGCTGAAAAAAATACAGCTATATTACCAGCTCATTTAAGAAATGCCACGATGAGAGGTTTTTCTCTACATTCAAATATACTGACGAAACAGAATGTCACACAGTGGCCAGAGGAAAAAACAGAATGACTAAGCTAGCTCTTTAACACTGTATTTTCTGGGAACTCTTTTCAGCACAGCTAGGAGATAACAAAACAGGGGGTGGGGCAGATAGCAAGCAATGGTATCAAAAGGAAAAGACTTGAAAATGCAGATTTTCACAAAGCTGAGTCACTCCCATATGATTTTTTATGTCAGTACAAGCTAGTCTACGGCCCATAACAATGTTGTTATGAAGCAAATAAAGTGGGTCAACCAGCACAATCTTTCTAATGAAGTTGGCTGCCCTGGCAAATCTTGCTTAGTATAGAAAGCATCATCCAACACTGTCAGAAAAAGTGGTCTTTAGCAGTCACTGACCTGCAATAATACAGATATTAAGATGACACTATGTGGCTGCCAACTATTGATTTAACTTATTGTGCTATTATTGTCATTTACATATATTATAAGATCTTAAAAACTGCTTGTTGGTGTACAGTGCTTCTAATATTACCTGTACTGGAAACAATAGCCAACAAACTGAGTATATGGGACATTCTTTAAATACTAATAAAAAGTGCATTAAAGCACATATTTCACTTTCCTTAGTGCAGTATCTTTATAATTTATTTATTGTCTCTGACTTTTAATCTTCATTTAAATAATAATTTATCTAATTTCAATGACAATAAAATAAATTTGTAAAACGCTCTTCATTCTGATATCGATTTATTCAGATATAAACTCAAGACTTTAAACATTAATTTAAGCTCAAAACAGTGTATCATTTCAAATAGCGAAGTGTAGATTCTTGGTATAAAGTCTTCGCCCTTTTTAAATGATGGTCAGGGGGTCCTTCCCTCTGCATGGGCAGATAAAGGCCTGTAAAAGGGCAAATATGACTAGGGCTGGCACGATAACGAAATTTGGCTGACGGTTAATTGACCAATTAATTGTGGCGATTATGACGATTAATTGCCTGTTTTAGTGCTTTGGCGGTAATGACGATTAATTGATTGTTTTATTGCTTTGACATTTAATTCTCATAATTTTTTTTGTTTGCTCATGAAATAATGTTCACAGATTGTTGTGATTATTTAAATTAAATATTTTGCAAGGTTTACCTGGCAGTAAATATTAATACACAACAACATATATTATTATTATTTAATATAAATATCTTTCAAAACCTGAAAATTCTTCATAAGAAATAAACAGAATACAGTGTCTAAAAAAATAAAATAAAATAAAAATGCAATCAAAATAAACTGACTATACCACCAGAACATGCCTTAAATAGTAGCCAATCCTACTAAGGTCATATTAGTACTGGACCACATGTCCGCAGTGCCTGCAAAAAAAATAAATTCCTTAAAGATCCTTAAGAATAGCATCCTTCACTTCCCTAAATTTGGAATCGCTGTTTTGGAAATGTACGTTTTACCTGGCAGTTCATACTGCTTATCAAAGTTTTGCAGTATTTCTTGAAATGCTGTTTTTCCACTGTATTGTATGGCTTTGCAATGTATCTCGTTAGACTGTACAGTTAAGGAACGCCATCTGATACGGTCTCGTTTATACAGGCGCTAAAGCTCCCCCTTGTGTTTTTTAGAGAGATGTGCAATCATTGTGGTGATCTGAAATCATCACGATGAGGACAAACAATCGCAATGAGATGATTATTTATTTACAGACCTAAATATGACCAGACATTGTGTTTTAAGTATGTCCAAAGGCTACATTTGTGTAACTAGCAACCATTTAGTCAAATTTCAAACAAATCTTGCTTTGACAGGTTATGTGAGACGACTAGCCTAGTGGTCTACATGCAACATCTTTATAATTTATTTTATTTATATAAGATCAACAAAGTTTCTTTCTCAATTTCATATAGACAGCTTTACCTAATACAGTGTGACTTGGTCGGAATGTGTGTGTAATTCCCCCCCAAGAGTCTAATGTCATACTAAACATGCTTCGTATACCAGCCTGGCAGGTCCTGCACGGCATGAGTCCCATTTGCAAGATGCCTTTAATATCTGTACCCCCACTGGCTAAGTGGCTTCCAGCTGTACTACAGACAGCTTTAAGCTTGACATCATTTTGCCCCCCTTCCCCAGAGGTCTGACCGCATAACTGGGTGTGGTTTGGGTGGACAGAGGGGCGGCGGGGAAAGCTCTGTTGTGCAAACAGAATTACACCAATCAGACCACGAGAGAGTCACTGCAATCTGGGGTCCAACCGAACAGCTGCTGGGTATCACCACGCAGGCCAGTGCGTTCCACACCCCAGTGAGTGTTGTTTAACATTCCTGGCCGTTTGTGTGCAAAGCTCCATCTGGATGGTCAATCTGACATCTAAATAAAAGAATGCGATTGCAAATCACCCGTGAGATTCAGAAAGTTGGCCGTGTGCTGCGTAGAAGTTCACCATGCCAGCATTTCTTCACTCAATGATAAACTAGACTACCTTTTGTCCAACAAAAGACTTTCGTTTTGATATTTTTTTATCAATTCTGCTAGAATATTAAGTCCGATTAGAGAACAAGAACTAAACTAACCAGAGCGAACAGACGATGACTAGTTGTTTTTGAAGGCATTTACAAAGTGCAGCAAATGAAGTGCAACAACCCAATGGCAGATTTGTGGGCACCTACAGTAGATAGTTAATCTGTAGTTAAATGATCTTGTCCTAAGCTATACCCCACATTTCCAATAATGGATTAACATGTATCCAGTAAAGCCTGCAAACCAACACAAAGAAGACCAGAAACACAAATTTGCCTTGTCCTAGCAGCTTAAACCAGAAGTCCTGGTGAGATTCATTAGAATAAAAAAATACTTTTTTAACTACAGTAATAATGAAATAAGTAAGAGAGTTACTCACAGGGAATGCGACTGGCATGCCAGGGTGCTGAGTTTGTGACAAATCCATGCTTTGATGCTGTGACAATGACCCATGTTCCTGGTCGATACAGGAAATTCAGCGTGACGATCCCATCCTTTCCTGCCAGGCTGGATGCTAAGATGGTCTGGTTACCACATGCCTGAACTTTGGCTTCCTTTAAAGGTGAAAGGTCACTGTTGTCAAAGACCTGCACTTTAATCAGCACCTCTGTGGACACAAAAAAAAAGAAAAAAAATCATGATTAAGTATCCAATAGGGTTGGGACAAAACATCACGATACACACAAATGTGCCTTGCTGATATCAATTCAGAATTGCTAAGGCGATATTTTGCACAGCTCTTTCATGTACTACGACTCTTTGATCAGTAGGAATTCCTTCTCAATCTGAAATCGATAAAATCTATCTAAAATCGGATGTTTGAGTCATTTATAACATGCATTTGAAAAACCAACACTAGTCAAACATAAATAATCATTATAAATATTCTTTATTATCATAAAAATACCTGAAAAGGTCTGAAAGACAGCGATATAAACAGGCTTACAGGCATTTCCTGGAGGTGGGTGTATAAATGTTTTTCCTTTGGCATCGCAAATTGAGTTTCTGTACAAGAGCG
Source organism: Paramisgurnus dabryanus (assembly GCF_030506205.2). Lineage (NCBI taxonomy): Eukaryota > Metazoa > Chordata > Actinopteri > Cypriniformes > Cobitidae > Paramisgurnus > Paramisgurnus dabryanus. The sequence goes on along the minus strand of NC_133339.1, from coordinate 21,618,940 downwards.
CTTCTGGCTTTTGGATGTAGCGGCATTTTACCGTTATTCATTGAGAAGCATAGCAAGAAAATCGCTAAATATATCTAGTAGCCGATAAATATCTTTTTACATTTAAAACAAAGCTTAGGACATATTTAATTGTTATGTTTAAATTTAACAATTTGTCTCTGACTTAAAATTTTCATTTAAATAACAAAAAATAAATATTTCAGCAGACTAAGGCACTTTGTGTTTTAAGTATGTCCCTAGGCTACATTTGTGTAACTAACAACTATTTAATCAATTCTCAAACAACCCAACCCATCTTTGCTTTGTTTCGGTTTATGTCAGACGACTACACTAGTGGCCTACATTCAACATGACTATGTTCAGAGGCCTCCATCCTGATCCAACTTCGGTTTGTTTACAACGAAGACCAGAAAGCATGGAGCAACGCTGGGTCTTGTCTGTGAGCCGGGCCTGTCTGCCACCACGTTCGATTGACGTTGGGCAGATGCAGTCGAACCGTCTGGCTCAAATCCTGGACATGTGCTCATTGTTTGAAAGGGATGACCTGGTTTACACCACACAACGTTTATAAGGGCTTGGTTAGAGAAATGTAAACAGGACAGGCAGACAGCTAGTCATATCGGGATGCAGGAGACCTTTATTTGATCCATTACATTTAATGTAATAAATTTAATAAATACCTCAAAAACTGATTATATGTTTGTAATTATATGTAATTATATAAGTATAAGTACATTCCCTTAAAGGGACAGGTTCACCAAAACTAGGAAATTCTGCAACATGCAAGCTATTTAGCTATTTAGTCTGAATTTTAGTTATTATATATTAAGGTCTGCATTCACTGTCATTGTACCACCTTAGGCTGGATTTACACTGCAAATCTTTTTGATTTGTTGCCTGTATCCAATTTTTTTTTTTTTGACGACCTGCTTACATAATCTTTTTAAAGCGACTCATGTCCGATATCAGCATTTACACTTTATACTTGGCAAAACAATTCAAGGTAGACTAGGGGTGTGCGATATGGCGATGTCTGATCATGAAAGATTAAAACAATTCACTTTTTCAGAAATATTGTTGTATCGTGCCTACATCAAGTACGCGACAAACTGTGGCACGAGCTGCATGCATGAAGGCGTGTTATGGGTTGGGTTTACCTTTGTTCTGCATCCGCATTTGGCTCGAGCTTTCAAAGTATACTTACAAATGTGACCTGCTTACCAACCCCTAAGGTAGACCCGAAACAGATAAAAATTTCGCGATATGCAATGGACACAGACAAAATGATTATAATGCCGTCGTCCTTCATTGCGCTGCTAAAAATAGAGTGTGTCTACCTGAGTTGACGTCATTTGCCAGCGTCACATTTTTAATGATGCACAATGTCTTGAGATATCCGATCTGTCCCCTTACATTGTGGATGTAAATGCACGTATAAGATTCATATCCAATTTATTTCCACATATGAATGAGGCCGCAAACCGATCTGAGAATATCAGATTTTATGCACCAACACTTGAGGGGGAAAATAATTCAGTCACTTCAAACAGGCATTGTATATGCGGCATTAGACATTCTGCTATTTTAGATCTTGTTACCTTTGCATTCTAAGCTGAACAAAGACATAAAACTTTTGACAATATAAAATTCTTTAAAACCTCACCCTTTTCAAACACCCCTGCCACCTTCCATAAAGGGATAGTTCTTCACCCAAAAACTTTCCTTCTGTCATTTTTTTTACTCTCCCTCATGTTGTTCTAAACCTGTATGAGTTTCTTTCTTCTGTTGAACACACACACACAATGGTAAGCACATGGTAAGCACACAGTTGACGGTACCCATTGACTTCCACAGTATTTGCTTTGCCTACTATAGAAGTAAATAGAACCGTCCATTGTGTGTTCACAATCATTTATCAAAATATTTTCTTTTGTGTTGCACATTAGACAGGATCTCATACAGGTTAAGAACAACCTTAAAGTAAGTAAATAATGTTTGTTTGAGTCCTGTTCACGTTCGCACGCTACAGCGTCCTTCAGACACTCTGCTTCTTTTGCTTCTAAATGGGTCAATTGATGCATGTTACCATGGATACAAGAAGATGTCAGCAGGCTAACTGTGGGAAAAACCGGTCCCTGCATTTCTTGGCAAGGGGACAAAAGTTCAGTGCAGAAAATAAGATCTTTTGACTCAACCAGACACTGCAGATTAAATCTCACACCACTGAAAATATTTAGACAACATGAAGCGAGCCCACCTGCATGAACACAAATGGTCATCTGATCTTGGAAAAATATTTCAAATCTTGTTTCATAATAATACTATGCAATAAATATAGCTGCAAGCAGCGATACCGGGGTCAAGCCGAAAAGGGCACAGAAGGGTGTAAAGTTGAGTTTGGATAAGAATACTAAAGAACCTATGTTAACCTCATGATTTCAGATGAAAAAACCGCAAAAGTAATCAACAAAAATAATGACAATCATGAAACATTAGAGCACAGAAGGACATGTGAGTGATGTTTGCAGTGGCATAATATGGGTCACAACATGTTACAACACGTTGAATCAGTCAAAAGAGACCATCCCCATGTCTCTACGATGTTCTGATGCAGAGAAAAAGCTCTTTCAAAAACGGTTCATAAGGTTTTCTCATTGGTTGCTAGAGAGTAAATTCACATCCACCAGTGATTATAGTCCAAGCCATGAAATGAAGAATCCATGATGACTCATGGTTTTAGATCTGCTGTTGCAGTAGTTTTAGGCAAAAATAGCTATTTTCTATCTCCAACCACTAGGTGGCGCTATGACAGAATCGTGCATGCAACCTCAGGTCATGACTGCGTTACATCTAGCTAGTTTCATGACTATACACTTTAGTTCGGCAAAGAAATAGTTGTATGACCATAGGGCTTGCTTGATATGAAATATTTTGTTCAATTATAGGGCCACCTAGTGGTTCAGGCATACCAATGTTTTTGTGTGGCCTCAGACTCTGCTCGTACATCAGCGTATCAAATCTGGTGAAAAAATCTCTTTTCGTTGCGAAGTTATAACCATTTATGTGTAAAAAACACAAAATTCAAAGGTAATTTTTCGTTTTTTGCAACTTTCGGCCATTTCTGATGAAAATTTGAATATAACGCCAATAGAACTTTTTGTTCAGAAGGTAATGCAATGTTCTTCCTATGGTGTTTTCGAGTCGATCGAAATAACGCTCGCGGAGATATTCGCACGTGTTTTTTAAGTGCTGTTTTGCTGCGCAGGGCTAACCGTAAGGCGAAATCTGGCATGTTTGGTATCGTTGGACTCGGCAACTACTCAGGACTCCTAAAAATCAAGTCCCGTCAAAATACGTTTATCACAGCCAAAGTTATAGGTGTATAAATCATTTGTCTGGCCACTAGGTGGCGCTGCGACGAAACTGTGCATGCACCCTCAGTTCTTGACTGGCATCACAAGTACCAAGTGTCGTGTCAATAGGCCTAAGTTTGACGAAGATACAGCCTAAAATCTGTTCTTTTGCACTCTACGTAAAATTTGTTAAGGTGGTATTTGACAACGGATTGCTGTATCGAAATTCTTTTGATAACTTTTTGCCATGAGTGAGCAAGAATTTTGTTTCTAGGGCTTACGGATCAGAAGTTATAAGCAAAAACATAAGTGCAATTTTGGACTGTTGGTGGCGCTAGCGGGTTTGACATAGAGACTCCAAATTTGCTGTGGGGACACATTGGAGTGTCCTTTATCAGTGTGCCAAATTCCATAACTTTCCTACGTACGGTTCTATGGGCTGCCATAGACCGCAATGGCGGAAGAAGAATAACTAATAATAATAATTATTATTATTATTATAAAAAGAAAACTAACGGATACAATAGGGGTCTTCGCCCCTTCGGGGCTGGACCCCTAATTAAAACCCAGTAGTCCATGGCAGACAAAATAAGATGAGACTAATTTCAAAACTCGCACCATGTTTTGCACTCAAATTACAAGTGTGATTTATTGAAAGCACTACAAGAAATGTAACAACAAAATTAACAAATAGGCTAACAATATTAATAAAGATGACTGCCTGTACTAACTAGGAATTCAGTACTTGCCATGTCTAAATGTTACTATTATTTATAATATTTCCTCTAAAGAAACTATAATGCATTTATTTGAATTATAGAAACAATCACTCACATCCACTAAACTGCTCGGGTTTCCTGTATACAATTCCACTTCCTGTCTATTGTTTCAGTGCAAACGAAAGACTTAAATTATCCAGGAATCTTTTCCGCATCGTAATAATTTCTCACTGTCATTTTGTTGTTTATAGGAACTGAAACAAACATTTATGTCTCCTATCATAGGTTTCCAGGTTTCAATGTTTAGTTGTAGGGGTGGGTGATACGACCAAAATCTTATATCACAATAGGATGTATTTTATATCATGATTAGGCATGGGCACCGGTTTCAAGGTATACCGAGGATTTAAACAGTCAAGCTTTCAAAACCACTAAAATGTTTTGTGATACCGTCTCCAAGGTATAAGATGTGTTTATACAAAATTCATTAAGTCATGTGATTGATTTGATGTTTACATTTAATATACAATATGAAAATATTATATATTTTTTTAAAGCATATTATAATTTAAAGGCTTTATTTTTACCTGGCATTTGAAAATAACACCTTTTAGTGTTGCAATGGCACTACAGCAACACCGTGAAACTGTGGTATTTTTGCTAAAGGTTATCATACCGCCAGAATCTTATACCAGCCCATGCCTAATCATGATAACGGTATGCATCGCGGTAGAATAAGGTTTTTATGTTATTAAAACTTTACTGCCATAGAATTTGATTAATTATGACAAAAAAAAGACAAAAACAAACTAAACTCAAGCTCATTAAAGATAAACAGTCAGTGATGGAATAAGTATAATAAATAATAATTATATCAAATGATTTATCTTATTAAATGTAGAAAAGTGATTTAGTCAAGAGCAGGAGAGATTTTCTCTCAATGCTGTTTGATTAACATGAGCGACAGACAGGAGTTCAATTGGGTAACTTCCCCTTTAAGACCAAGTCCGGATCCAATATACTGTTACACATGCGTTTCCTTTTTCAGCTGTTTACTTTTTCAGCTGTTAAATGGTCATGTTTATGAGGAAACTTGCAAAGATGGGAATTTTGACGTATATGTGTATTTAGGGCCAATAAAGCGGCAAAAAATACTCACAAGCTTAGCAGTGGATGTGAGGCTTGTGCACTCCTCTTACACAGAAAAAGCGCGTGCATTTAGTGACAAATTTCTAGGGTTGTTCCGGCCGATACCACAAAAAATTCTGCCATCACAATCAGCGACTTCCCATGAAAGGAAGTTGCCACAAGCAACCACGGTTTAAACGGGGAAGAAGAAACGTAAACGCGCAGCCGTATGTCCGCTGTTTGTCAGTATTTCAGACTAATAAAACGTCGACATGTCTCATATTCCATGCTGCATTTTCAATGGGTTGCACAAGTATTAATAACTTAAAGGAATATTCCATTTTCTTAAAAGAAAAATCCAGATAATTTACTCACCACCATGTCATCCAAAATGTTGATGGCTTTCTTTGTTCAGTCGAGAAGAAATTATGTTTTTTGAGGAAAACATTGCAGGATTTTTCTCATTTTAATGGACTTTAATAGAGCCCAACATTTAATACTTAACTCAACACTTAACAGTTTTTTTTCAACGGAGTTTCAAAGGACTATAAACGATACCAAACAAAGAATAAGGGTCTTATCTAGCGAAACGATTGTAATTTTAGCATTTAAGAAAAATAAATATTGCTGTCAAATGTCTTTAAGATAATGAAAATACTCTAGTTCACTGTATGTATTTGTTCATGTTTTATACAGGAATAAATCTAAAGCGGCCATTCCCAAACTGCAGTCCGCGGACCACTAGCAGGTGGTCCGTGTAAAGGCAAAATAAAATATAAAATATATTTTTTAAGAAAAATATATATATAAAAAAAATGTTTTAAGAATATGTTGTACTGATGTGATGACCAGTTATAGTTTTAGTGCTAGTAAGCCTATTTAGAGGTGCAGATAAATTCAGGACTTTGTGTAGACTTTATTATGAGTATTATGAGGTGGTCCGCAAAAAAATCTTGATTACAAATAGTGGTCCACACACACAAAAAGTTTGAAAACCCCTGGTCTAAAGCACACCATAAAATAATTATATCCATGCATAAGGGGCTAGTATTATGTTCAGCTGTATATACAGATACACACCCAGGTATCAGATCAGTACTCTGTATGGGCCGATACCCTGAGCCCAGGTATCGGGAAAAGAGAAATGGTATCGAAACATCTCTACAAATTTCTTCCAGTTTATAATCCAACCCTATTTAGTTCTGTCCCACATCATAGACCCTTTAAAACAAATGACAACTATATTTGCTTAATAATTATCTCTCTGAAGAACACAGTGGCTATTTAAAGTAGCTTTTCCCCGCGGGTCACGTCTCTTCCAGTTTGTTATAAGCAGCTGATGAGACTGCATGGAGACAAGTACTGAAGATATCTGCCAGCAAAGTCTCACTTCATAACAAACATTTCTTATGCAAAACAAACATTTTTACCTAGTTAAAATGCTTTTTCAAGGACCAAGCATTGCTCTTGACTCAAATACAAACTAAACAGTTTAGTGGTGTCCTACCAGTCTGACCCTGTTTAAGGAGCCTGCAGAATGACTCCATATTAAAAAAAGTATCCTGTATAGCAATGTGAAACTAACGATAGTCAATCGGTAAAATCCTATAAAACCAACATTCACCCAACACCCCCAGAAATACACGTTAAAGGGTGGCATTATATGATGCCTCTCACAGACATGTAATAAATGTCTTTCTCTTTTTGACAGGTGGTCCTAGTGTCACCGATTGCTGTGGACCACCCTAGTTTTTTCAGATGGGAAGTTGAAGTGCTAACAGGAATGTGGAAATGTCTCCCAGACAATAACCCTCTTTGCCCGAACCACTGGGTTTGTCTGGGATACTCTACAGCAGTATAGCAATGGGGATAGCACTGAATAGAGACAGTCCATTTCAGTGCTAAATCACACAAGCTTGCTAGTATGTATATATTAACAACAAGGTCCAACATTAACACTCACCGAGCCAAATCGCTTGATTGTTGGCCAATCATTTACTTCGTAACTGTAATATAACTTACAGTTTGAGTTGAATTGCAAAGAAACTTAGCCTGGTTAGCCAGACCTACATCAAGATGTAAGGTCTGGCAACTCTTCACACAAACGGCTCAATGCAAGGGGCGGGATATAAGGTTGTCCCTCAAAATGCCTCTGCACGCAATAGGATAGCGCTATGACGGATCAGAGCAACGAAGAAGGTGACGTAGTTACCGTAACCAGTCGGCAAAACTCCAAACACATCTTTCTTGCTTAAAAAGGACTTCAGTAGGGTTTATTTGCTCTTCTCTCAAAGAAAAACATAAGTCTAAGTCCTCCAGAGTCGCGGCCAAAGCCGCTTCAAAAGATAGCTGTTCGCCAGCAGCAGCAGCCATTCTCTGTTTTCAAGTAGGAACCGTTGCAGCTCTGTCGTCATCATGTTAAGCCCGCCCCACAGACGCTACACACGATGTGATTGGCCTGACCAAATTTTGGTTTTTGGACCGGTTAAGTGTATTGTGAGTGCCTAGACTAAACCCTGGCAGCAAATATATTTTGCGGCCGCTAGGGTGCGTCTAGATTTCTAGGCTAAAAGAAACTAGCAGAGGAAATCCAATGCAGGAACAAATAACTTAGGGCTGACTCCATTGTACACATTTAGCTTTTATTCTCTAGCTTCTTCTTTACAGATTTAATGATCGGCACAAACCAACCAAAGTCTGTAGTGTGCAAGATTTAGCTGGAGGGAGATCTTCTAATAGCTCTGAAGGTGTTGATACATCCCTAGAGAGGAAAGGCACAGCAGAAATGTGTGGAGTCAGCACTAATGAAGCCATTGTTGCTCAGGGAAGAATTTGCACAGCCTGATAAAAGGAAAAGTCTGAAATGTCAAAACCTTATAACCACAAGATGATCCCTTAAACTGCCCTGGCCGGCTTGCAGAGGTGTGCTCAGGCGTAGTTCACTTGCGCTGGGGTGTGAAAGGCCATAGTGTGAGCGCAATAGCGCCTGAGCAACTTCTGGGTCACCAAACAACGCTTTACTTTACTGCTTTGTTCAAAACAATCACATCCTAATGACGAAAGTGCGCCAGGGCTCGGATCGATAAAAGTACAGTGTGAGTGTGTGCTTATGGAGGGGGGACAATCGTGCTGGAGCATGGTTTGCATAGTACCCCCAACAGTTGGGTTTGGGTCAGCTTACTTTTGGGAGTTTTTCCACAGGGTGCAGTACGTAGTACCCAATTCAGTCGGGGTTCCAAGTGACCCAAGCTGACCAAAATGTGACACAGAAACACTGTAGATTGGTCTGAGAGTATTATCACTACCAGTGTCATCACTATAATGTAAAAGATTAGCTTTACCCTCATGCTAGCTTGCGCTGTCTTGAGTAAACCTGTTGTCATCTGTGCTTTGCTGTAACTTCCCAAACTCCCTTTTAGAGATGAAAAACATCCACAGGTTGTGAATCAGGAACACCAAAACAGTTTTTGTCCTCATATATGCTTAAATGCAACTTAAATGAGGTTTAGCGGAGCGTCAACTGATTCCATGGGTGTTTGTACAGAAACTGTCATGTGAGACAGAGGTAGTGATAAACGCGATGTGCAAACATCTATTTGTGGTGGTCAATTTTATTTTTGTGGCGGACTGAGAAATAAATGAATGTATGGGAATGTACAATGACGTTGTCACTTGTATGATGTCACAGCAGTAGGCAGCGCAAATATAACGACACGCCCATAATCCCTCCCACTAAGTGTTGCTAAACTTGATGGAAAAGCTAACCGAGCAAAAGTGAGGTGAGCTGACCCAAACAAAACTGTGAGGTGCTACGAAATGGAAAAGCGCCATAAGTGCGCCCTTGCACTTAACATAGAAGTACAAACTGGGGTACAATAATCTTACTTCCTTCCTTCTATATGACAAACTATTGGGTTTTTCAAGTCAGCTTCAAGGTCTTACTCACTATTCACTGCTCCTCTTTGTCACATTTCATCAATTTGCACTCAATGACATGCCTGTCTGCTTTTTCTTACAGCAAAGTTGGGAAACCTCTCTAAAGCCTAACCCAGATGTGTCATGCCACACTAAGAGACATCCCATTTGATTGATTTTGTAAAAATGCCCAATGCTTGTAAAACACAAGGATTAGTTTTAATGTCGATGACATAATCCAAGTTTCCATGCATTTCACTCAAAACATTTTTGCACCCACAAATCAAAACTATAAAATATAGACTTTAATGACATAAAACAGGATCTCCTCAGAGGTTAGGTTTACAGGGTTTCTGTCGGTCATAAATCTGCCGTTTCCTCCAAGTCTGAAGAAATTCCTACTTTTGAACAGCTGCCCGGGGAATACAAGGTGGGCCGATGCCCAGACGCGCTCTCCCTAAAGATGTGATGGCCCGTGTAACCAGACAATCCTGCCAAGCTATTTTGTACCCTTCCACCCACAAACAGCCCCAGCTATAAAAAGCCATTAATAAAAGACCTGCTGTCAAAGCAGATGACGTTGCCTAAAGAATTTTCATTATGTGACTCAGAAAATCACAACAGGTGCACTACATTTGCATTGGTGTGGGTGTGCACATTCAGACTAGAAACAAGAGTCAATTCACTTCTAATTTCTGTATTATTTGATTTTTTAAACTATTTCTCTTTTTATTACTTTTTCAGATTTCCTTCGTCACACTGTCAGAATAAAAGATCCCAAGCTGGCACTGGGAAAAAGGTACAGGCACTCAGTGACAGCAAGGGACTGTTTTTGACAGTGCCAGCACAATTAAATTCTTAGTCATTTGTCCACAGTTGTTATCTATACATGGCTGATTTGATTCAATTTTACGGCAACTCCATCAAGTCACAGGTTCTGAATTTCAATGGCATACAATCAAAGCATCACGCTGTACAATGCAGTGATTGTTTCCGAAATAAAGCAGACAGTGGCAAGCTGGGGCAGCACTCAAACAAGCACTGCCATGGAAACACTCGTCTTTGCATGACAGAAGGATGTAAAACCCCTTAAGGGGAATCTTATGAAATCCACTGGATGTTGACAATGCAATGACTCATTAGGTGGCACCTGGACGGTCTCCTACCTCTGTCAACACAGCACAAATGAGAAAAGCAAAACAGCGTACTGCTTTTCAATAAAACCTTCACCACAAACTGTTCTCAAATTAGCCATTATGACTTGAATCTCTGCTCAAGCCCATTATACGGCTGTTTTTGGATCTGTGAAAAACGGTTAGCCAACACCTGCCCAAAGGGCCAAATGGATTCACTAAAAACTCCAGCAGTCAGTGTGAATTAGTGTCCTGGTTGTCCTACACTTACCAGGCCTTTATCCTGAATCAGAGGTTGAGGTTTTGGGTGTCAGCACGATTAGGATGGTGATGTGCATGCCTTGGCACAACAAAAACTCTTTTTTTATGCTTTGCTGTGAACATCTGATGCCTCAGTGATCCAGACAACCAAGCATCAATTCTTTAGTTTAGCGCTGGAAGAGCTGTCTAAAAAGAGCCAGGATCTTAGAAGACACACAGGATGTAAATTTATACTAAAACATGTAGTGCCAAATCAGCATCAAATTTCCTGAGCCAAGACAACGAAACCAAATAAAACAAAACTAAACAAGAAAAGCGACAGGAAGCTACCCAGGCATCCTGCTATTGTGTTAAGAGGCTTGATTGGCCCACAGTGGATAGACCACACTGGCATGAATATGGATTCATTCGGGAATTCCTCAAGAAAATTATACAAAATTATAGGTGACCTGAAGATGCACATAAAGATCATGAAGGTACTTCAGAAAGGCAAAATAAATAAGCTGTTGTCCTCCCAATCTGATGGCACTTTTCCACAGTATGCTATGACTTGATGCAGCTGGGTAAAACTCACTTTAATACCTAGTAAACTTTTTTGTACCACCTCTGTTGAGGTTTCAGGCAAGCCGTACCAATACTAAAATGTGCTGTGTAAACATTGACGATCACTGATTGGTCAGAGAGAATCGTCACTAACAGCGCCATTGCTAAATTGAAAAAATTGGCTAAGCCTTGTGCGCCATTGAGCGAACCAAGTGATGTCATCATCTGTTCATTGTTGAGCTTCCAAACTGTCATTTTTTTAGCATTGAAAAACATTCATCCTCATGCCGAGAATCAAAAAACCATTCGACCAAAAGCTCGATTGCTTCTGTGTTGTGCGTTTGTTTGTATCACGTTTATGATGGTGTCATTAGAGTAGAGAAGGCGCTACTAAAACGATAAGTCTTTAATCGCACCCACTTTGAAGCGCTAATAAACTGCAGTTGAAAAGCAAACCAAGCCAAAGGAAAGTGAGCTGAGTCGTACTACGCAGTGGAAAAATGCCATTAGTGTACATGATCATAACTATTTTAACTCCACTCAAACTCCGTGTAAAAGTCTCGATTCCCTAGGAGATGATCAACAAGCACATGCTTTATGTCATGCAATGGCTTCTTTCTTTCAATCGTTGTTTTCATTCAGTCAATGTTAAATCAAATCAGTTATTACTTCCAGAACCATGACATTTACCATAACATCTCACGAAAAAGGGATTTTCTTACAAAACTATCGGTCTGATTCAAATATGAAATAATGTGGTGAATAACATTATCTCTCCCAGCCCGGGACAAACCTCACTGCATGCTTTCTTAGAAAATGATTTAAAAAACGACTCATTAATATGTATGACATGTTTAATATGTGCGTGAAGATATTTTGCACATACATTAAGACATTCATATCACTGGAGAGTATTATAATACACTCTGGTCCATGTGCCTTGATTCTTTGATAACTTCACTTATTCATATGTCAAGGTTTTATAGTTCCTTGCAGGTTGTGACTGAATTTTACTTATGTTTACAATATATCAGCACACAAGGAGAGCAAAGTCAGATGATTTTGTGACCGACTTTATTGGAATAGACAACAGACTCTTTTCAAAAGTCAGATCTGTAACACTGAACTCCAGTATGGTTTTATTATTAGGCTTCACCTCTAGGCCTCTCAGCTAAAGGTCATATGCAGCCCTGAGCTCAAGCTAATGAACTTCTGATGTGAGCCCCTAAAAGTTCTGGTTTGCAAATAAAAAGCACAAAGAAATAAAAATGCTGAGTGTTGTAGATTCAGAAGGATTTAAAAATATTTTTCGTAAATGACAAAATGTTTGGACATAAAGGACAATCATAATACCAAATCTGTGAGTGAAGTTGTTTGTTTCTAGAGTTTGTGTGCTGCCTGGAGCAAACACAGATGAGAAAAAAAGGCCACATTAATATTCAATGGAACTTGCCAAGGAAGAAAAGAGTGTTCACAAAAGAGTTTACATAAACAACTCATCGGGAATTGTTGTGTGTCTTTTGTTGACAAACTACATCATTAAACAGAAAAAGTTAGGGGCAAGTAACTACTATCCGGTACAGTATCTTGATGATTTATCTGCAATGTATGTATCTTGTTCACTACTCTCGTTAAAACGTCTGAAACGTGGGTGGTCTTCTTGATAATAAAAAAAACTATACAAACTTCAGAAGTAAGTTGGTAACTCTTAAAGAAATATATTAATGACCTAAATACAACTATGTTTATGACGCCCATGTTCAGTTTAACAAACTTCAATTTTACACATACACGGTGGTGTTAACTGAGAGGCTAGAGTTTGAAATCCTTTGTTTTGAACTGACACTCCTACAAGGCTCTAAAAAGTAAAAGTGCGCAAAAGCGATACATTGCACCAAAAGAAGCGAGACATTTTGTAGCAAAAAGCCGCGAATCGATGCCGCGCATAGCGGCGCGCTCCAGAGAAACACCACCGATGCTACAATCTCAAGTCAAGACAAACAACTCACCGACTGCTGCATGGGTCGGTAGTGATTTCGCCAGTGTCCTCCATGTGTTACAGAGGAAGAAAAACTGAAGAAATAAACGGGATATGTGCGGTGGACGCATCCTTACAGTCACATCGTCTGATCTTCCGTCAGCAGCAGTTCATCCATGTTTGGTTGCGGGATGGACTGAACTGCTCCTCCACTCCCTTCAGGGCAGAACTGAGTGCTCCACTCCACTCAGTCCTGACTCCTGCTGTCCCGGATGGGAGGGGGCGATGCTGGGGCAATGCTCATACGCGCCCTCTGGTGACAGTGGCTAATTTTAGGACATTTGTTTATTTGATTTAATCCTAAATTTTTGGGCATTATTCATGTAAAGCGAATAAAACGAACGTTTGTGTGTAAATAGTAGCCTACAAATGATCACAATTCAGTAAAAGTCCTTATTAATTCAAAATAGAAGTTTAAGTATAAATATGTTTTAATATAAATATGTAATAAATATGTTATACATTTGTAAATTATCGGGGTTTATTTATTTAATATATATTTAATTAATATTTATTTAATATATATTTAATTCATGAGCTTTATTCATTTATTTATGCTTTATTCATATATTTTGTAAGTATTAATATGTAAAAATATAAATATGTAATAAATATGTTAATAAGATAAATATGTTATAATATATATGTAATATAATATGTAATAAATATGTTATAAATATGTAAATTATTGGGCTTTATTCATGTAAGCTAATTAAACAAACGTTTGTGTGTAAATAGTAGCCTACAAATTATTGCAATTCAGTTGCATAAAAGTCCTTATTAATTCAAAATAGAAGTATAAGAATAAATATCTTAACTTTAAGGATATCTGTAAAGTAACGTGCTCCAAAACAATAGTGCAAAACAAAACTAAACACTATTGGTTATTTTTTTGAGGATGGGAGGAGCCACTCAATACAGTATATTCCACCCAAATGTTTAGGGTGAATGCATTTCAGTGGGTCTTTAAAGGGATAGTTCACCCAAAAATGAAATTTCTGTCATCATTAACTCACCCTCAAAATAGCAAAATAATATATTTTGAAAAATGATGGTAATCATACAGTTAATGGTATCCATTAACTTCAATTGTAGGAAAAACAAATATTATGTCACTGTGTACCATCATTTATGCATTTTTTGTGTTTAACAGAATAAAGAAACTCATAGGTTGGCTCATAGAATGAGTTAATGACTATAGAAATGTTAATTTTGTGTGAACTACCCTTTTAAGATTTAGGCTACAAATCATGTTTTATGAATTCTTATTGTGAGTACATGCACAATTTAACAATTACCTTAACAATGGAATTTCTGTGTAAATAGTTTATAAATGAGTTGTAACACTAAAATGAAAGCTACGTTTTTTTTTTTTTTTAAATAAAAGACAATGAATACTAAGAAATATATTCTACCTTTGTTTGTTGAACAAGTAAACTACTACTTCAACTCAATGATCTCTACTACATCAATATGAATCACCTCCTACTTGAAATACAAAGGTAATGAGAACAATGGGTTGAACACAACGCTTTAGGTTTTGTTGACATTTTAGTACAAGCCATTGAATTATGAGCTATAGTGTAGATCAGTTTCCCAATGATTTCTATTTCTGCTTAGATGCAGATCTGTAGGACTTACATCTATCATAGTTGAATTAAATGAAGCTAAATGCAAGGGTCAGTGACAAAAAGTTTGGCAAGATGAGGAATTCAAAAATCTTTAAAAGAAATTTTCAAAGCATGCATCAGGTTTATTTCAATGCACAGTGTATTTACTGTATGTTGATTTTATGCAATAAAAAATGACATTTGCACCAGTGTAACCGCCAATTGCGTGAAAGAATGAGAATATTAAATATTTTATCCACCTTGATGTCATGTAAGCATAATCATAAAAAAAAATATTTTAAAATATAATTTTATTAATTATTTCTAAATGTAAATTTTAATGCGTTTTTGTAGTATATGTCCTGACATATGCTGAAAACAGCTCTGTTTGATGTAAAAATGTTTGTAAAAAAATAATTTTACACTAAACTAGATGGTTTTATTTTATTCAACATTTTTTATGAATATATTTATATTTTCATTTAAAAAAATATAGTAACACCAATTGACACAGACCAGTTACACCACATTGACATTCTTGCAATTATCCTCCAAATATTCTTTCAAAATGAAATAAAACCAGAAATTTTAGACTTGGTCCTTAAAAAAAGAGAATGAATGCAAGTAATCAGCAATTTTTATTTTATTTAATCCTTTTACATTTAATTGAACCATATGGACACAAAATAATTAACGTCACGTCATTGACCCACAAACCAAACATGTTTAATTACAGAAATACAAAAGAACGGCAATTATCTAGAGTGATAATATTACATTTTTTTATTTAATATGTAATTGGCACATTAAAGATTAAGGTAATGCCTTAAAGACAACACTGAAAAGCAGAAAAAAAGACTTTTAAATTCTTTAAAGCAATATTAATGCCCCAGTTGTCTAATCACGTCTCATTCTGGTCTCCACTCAGTTGCTGTGTTTCATTACCATCATCATCATCATCGCACGGAGGACGGTTGCGCTTAAAAAAACCCACCTTAAAAACACAGAGTGATGCATGTTAACATGGATGTAGATTTATATGGAAGCACAATCAGCTGCTGTATAAGCTTTATTGAAAGATGGGACAAATCGCCCTCTGCTGCTCAACACAGGGAAATACCTTCCAGAAAATGATGCTCAGTGCAGCAAGCAAAACCAATCCAGCAATGATTGACACCACAATCCACCACACAGGCACCTCCTCCTGTCCATCTGGACGTCTCCATACTATATTTGTATGTGTCTAGAAACACATCACACACCAGTATTTATGAAAAGTTGGATATGGTACGTAAATATTGTAGTACAACTCAAAAGTAACAGCATCACACCGTTGTGTTTCCTCTGGGCAATGTGGCAGGCTGGACCTTTGAGGGCACATCTACCACCTCAAACTGTGCCGTGGAGTGAAGAACATAATTCACATAGGGTCTCTGAACAGTGATAGGAAGAAAGAAACAGAGAGAGTAAAGAAAGAAATCAAAAAATTTGATTTTTGGATCAGTTTCCCCAATGAGATTTCTGCCTAAAAGTAAAGACAAACCACTCCTATTATTAACTTTAACATTTCATCTACAAAATTACCCACCTGTAGGAAGGTCTGCACCCACAGCCTGCTCATCACCCTCACTATGGCTCTTTCATCTCTCTGCAGTCCAACAGCTTTACAGTCAAACACAAGACACTGGTCACCATTCGAGCAGTTCTGCACAGTAAAAAAAATATAGATTTTTTTTTATAAAAATGATATTTATATGTGACCCTGGACCACAAAACCAGTCATAAGCGTTTTTTTTTTTTTTTTTTTTGAAAATGAGCTTTATACATTATCTGAAAGTTGAATAGGCCTAAGAAACTTTCCATTGATGTATGATTATATGATAAGACAATATCCAAGATGAAACAAAAAAATCTAGAATCTGAGGATGCAAAAAAAATCAAATTTTTAAGAAACTGGTCTTAGCAGTGTATACATGATTTTTACGAAGTATCCTAATAGGGATGCATAACGATTAATCGCGATTAATTTATAGGAGAATAAAAGTTTTTGTTTACATCATCATTTATGTGTGTGTGAACTGAATAACTTTGTATAGATTTTTTCTTAAAATTAAACATACATATGCATATTTATAAATACAATTATTATACACAGTTCCCACACATACATGATGCAAACAAAAACTGTTATTCTGCTATAGATTAATCGCGATTAATCGTTATACATTCCCATATCCTAAAGATTTGTGGCATAAAAGAAAAATAATTGGGATCATATTGACCCATACAATGTATCGTTGGCTAAGGCCACAAATATACCCGTCCGACTTATGACTGGTTCTGTGGTCCAGGGTCACATATTATGTAAAAAATCATGAAAATGGTATGCCTTTTAAAATATAAAAAATATTAACAATTAATCCTGCTTTAATTCAAATATTCAAAAAGCAAATAAAAACTAAATGTTTTAGGTCCAGATTAACAAACAACACTGAATGAAACAATAAAGTCTTGATTATGATAAATGGGTAAACGTCAAAAATAAATTTAGTGCATAAGATTATTTTATTGTCAAAATCTATAAACGTAACGGTGACAGTTATTATATTAAGTGATATCCCCCCCTTCTGGAGGAGCTTAAATCTTACAACCAATTTAATGGCTCTGCAAAATAGTTCCCCATATATTTATTCACAACACATTATGGTTAAAAATGATGCATTAACATTCAAGGCATCATAATAAATCCAACATTTATAAGCCTCTAAACCCATTGACTTCTGAAAGTGTTTACTACAGATGATAGAACTGAAGTTTCTGTACCACATGGACAACCTGTTGCCCTGGCTGTTCACTATCTGGTTTTTGTGCCAGGTCACGTTTGTTGAAATGATGAACCTCGGATACAGTGCTGTTGCTAGACTCCAGCTTCACTAACTGTGGATGAATAAAGAACTGGGTAAGATTATTGCCACAGAATAAAGGATATTACAAACACAGTAAACAAGCACAATGATGTTTAGACATGGATAATGTCATGCACTATACGGCACTGTCAAAAGTACAGTCAGAGGTATATATCTGTACCTAAATGGTACATATTAAGACCTTTTTAGAGGGTAGGCTACTGAAAGCTTGGGACCACTTTTTTTCTGACAGTGTTGAAGTAATTTAAGGTGCTGTGTAAATAAAATACTGTATGAATATGCATAATCTAAAGCATTGCCATTTCATACCATCATGGTAGCACATTTCTGTACGGATAAGAAAAGCAAATATAGTTGCACATCATTCAACAGTACAACAATAGATGATATACAGATGGCAAATTCTTATATTTATAATAAATAAATGGTATTGAAGTTGTAGTTTCAGCATGGATCAGCAGGGGTTGCTCTTACCCTACGTGGATCAACGTTGGAGTAGTCCGTTTGACAGGAGAGGAGATCTACAGAGGCATTAGCAAACACGTACAGCAGATAGGATCCATTTTGTGCAACGGGAAACTCCAGTTTAAGATTAACATTGACAGGACTGGGTCCCATATTCCTCAACTGAATCAGAAGAGAGACATAATTTCCAATTATATCCAATATAACTTCTCTTTTTATATCAGTGGTTTCCCACTCCTCGGTGCTGAGGTCTTTAAGAAAGAAATGTTAGACACTACTGCTTTAGATTACCTCATAAACATGCTCTACAAGTGGCCCGACTTCATCCAAGTCTTCTGGATAATCCTTTGTCACCCATTTAGCAATAGGCAGGACACAGTCAACAGGAGAAGATACTCTGTAATAAACAACATAAAATCAATATTAAATATTAGTGAGTTAAATGTGTGTTATATTTGATGCCATACACTGTAAAAAATGCTTGTGAAATCTACAGTAATTAACTGTGTTCATGCACAGCAAATAACTGTAATAAAGTTCACAGTGGATTACAGTGCATTCAGTGTGAAATCACAGTAGTGTTTTTAAACTGTAAAAATCACAGTAAAAAGGTATGTGCTGTAGAAAATCACAGTAAATAAAATATCCTGCAAAGATTCACAGTAACCAGCAATGTACTGTAGATACTCACAGTAACCAACATTGTACTGTAGAGACTCACAGTAACCAACATTGTACTGTAGAGACTCACAGTAGGGGTGAGCAGGGGCGAAAGTACAATTTTTCAGAAAAACTTAATTTTAAAAGATAAAGTTTTAGACAGATATATTTTTGCTGTGATCAGTAACTCAAGTGTGGACTATGAATTCCAGGTGAAATTTTGGAAACAAAATGGCCTTAGACTCTGTCAGCAGGGACGAAAGTAACACATAGGTGGCTCAAAAGCAGAACAGAACAAGATAGATTTTTGTGTTACACTTGTTTTTAGTAAATAAACATGACTATGATCTTGTTTATATGTATTTTCGGTTAAATTTTGGTTTCATCAAATGTTTCTAAAGCAACCTGACAGTACAAACTTGAATTGTTGAAAAAAAAACATTTTTAATAGTTTGAACACAATAAAATTAAATCAAATAAAAAAATATACATTTTCAACATAATGCAACAGTATTGGCAGTAGGAGAAGAGTAACAAGTGTTACTTTCATCCCGACAGGAACTCCTGACATTTAAACCCGATTGAGTTTTATTTTTAAAAACTCTGAGAAATCAAACTTCATGATGTGTTACAGCTCATTTTACAGTAAATGTATTTAAGTCCAGTCAACAACAATTTTTGTTAGCAACATGCTGATGTCTAATCTTATTCAGGATACTCAAAATAAACTGAAGAAAATTATTTCTTCAATAATCTTTGTTGGGAATTCCTTTTTAAAGTATATTTATTATATTATATTTGAGTATTATGCTAGTAATGACAAATTAGATTTATTTTCTATTTCTTTAAAGGAGAAAGTCACTATGATTATTGTTTTGTCTACAATATGGTACACACAACATTCCATTAAATATGCTACCACACTGAAATAAATTGTAGGTTACACTTAATACTTATACAACTATAAATAAGTTTTCAACTATGTGAACCAACTTTCACTAATTTGCAACTATATCTCAACTAACTGTCTAACTGTCCTTAGAGTATTAGTTGACTGTTAGGGTTAGGGAAGAGGTTAGGGTTAGTGGAATAAGTTGACATGCACCTGCAAAGATACTTATCACAATATCATCACAATAAAGTGTGAATAGATATTAAGCAGACAGTCTACTTATACGGTAAAGATTGGTAGGATAAATAGTTGCAAAGTTACTTATAATTAGTAAAATGTCTAAAGTGGACTATCGAAAAAAAGTGTTACCAAATTGTATTAGCTGACTCGTCATGTTGCTTTGAGTATAATTGGTTAATATGACTGTCATTCAGTAAACTGGCCAATGACTGCTGTGTGAGCACTGGTTTAGTTTGAACAAACTAAGGGTGCATCCCAATTCAGGGTCTGGATCCTTTTAAGGCCGCGGACTATGAAGGCAAGGCTCAATATTTGAAGGCAGCAGCCTCTAAACGCCACGGAGTGAAATGAAATGAGACGGTCTAGCCTACGGGGGCATCACTTGCTTTTCCCGCCCACTACGCTTGTCACTGGGACACAAAAGCTGAGACCTATCAGACTTTTAAAAATAAATATGGTGGCAGATTTTTTTATTTTACTTTAGAAAATATTCAAACAAATTAGCGTCGCACACCTGAAGTCCATAGATGGGTGCGTAGGATAAGACGACAAAAAGTCTCAAAATATACAAAGAACAATTCCCGCACACTATCTGCTTGCTGAAAAAATGTATTTAATGAAAGTTGCGTTGCAACGTTTCGATCAACTGATCTTCATCAGGCAACATGAAGAGCAACATGATCTTCATCAGTTGCCTGATGAAGATCAGTTGATCGAAACGTTGCAACGCAACTTTCATTAAATACATTGTTTCAGCAAGCAGATAGTGTGCGGGAATTGTTCTTTGTATACTTTAGAAAATATAACACATTGATGCAGATTAAACTATATCCAACAGTATGTAAAATTCACCAACCTTAGAAATATACAAAAGCAAACTGCAACACACAACATTGCAGCAATAATATTAATTTACATCACTAAAACATCATTTATAATTGTAAAACAGACACAAGGACCTTTAATTAGCAAAATATACAATTTTAGTAACGATTTATCGTGCAAATGCGCGTTTTCTCAATTAATGAATTTGCATGAATTACGGTGAAATGCCGCCACATCCAAAAGCCAGGGGGCGCTCTCGTGCAGAAACTAACTTTGTGCCACAGAAGAAGTAGGCTAGAATTGCAAACGCTGCTCCAGGAAATGTCTACAAGAATATTTATATTGCTGTTCTTCAAATAGTTTCAGGTATTTTCATGATAATAAAGAATATTTTGAATGATTTTGAATGATTTTGTTTTATTTTGAATGATTATGATTTTTGATGCATAATCAGGCAGGTCTTTATAATGGGACAAGCTATAGCGTTACAGCCCTAACTCGGAAACAGTGGGGAAAAGACCACAGTAATGGTGCTTTTCCATTGCATAGTACCCCACGGTTTAGTTTAGTTTGGGTCGGGTCAGCTCACCTCACTTTGGCGTGGTTCTTCTTCTTCTTTTCCAGTTTATTGGCAACCGCACCTTTGGCGTGGTTAGCTTTTCCATCGAGTTTAGTATCACTTCGTAGTGGGAGGGATTATAGGCGTGTCGTTATATTTACGCTGCCTACTGCTGTGACATCATACACGTGAGAGCGTTGTTGTACATTCCCATACATTCATTTATTTCTCAGTCTGCCACAAAATTAAAATTGGCCACCACAAATAGATGTTTGCACATCGCGTTTATAACTACCTCTATCTCATATGATAGTTTCTGTTCAAACACCCGACCCGTGGCGTCAGTCGACAGCGCTCCGCTGAGCCTCATTCAAGTTGCATATAAGCATATATAATGCGGACGTGCACGTCGCGAATGTGCCGCCACAAACTGCAAGTCTGGAAAAAACTGTTATGGTGTCCTGGATTCTCAACCTGTGGATGTTTTTCATCGCTAAAAGGGTGTTTGGAAACTTATAGCAGAACACAGATAACAACATGTTTGCTTGAGACAGCGCAAGCTAGCAGTAAGCTAAAGCTAATATTTACATTATAGCGATGACGTGACGATTCTCTCAGACCAATCAGTGATCTACAGTGTTTTCGCGTCACGTTTGGTATCAGCTCGGGTCGCTTGGAACCCCAACCGAGGTGGTACGAAAAAAAGTATCGGGCACTACGTACTGCACCCAATGGAAAAGCTCCCAAAAGTAAACTGACCAGACCCAAACTAAACTAAACCGTGGGGTACTATGCAATGGAAAAGCGCCATAAGAGGCTTTTATATGAATGAGCCTTCGAATTGTGACAGCCTTCGTCACAGCCCGGTGATGTCATTTGCCTTCAGATACGGCCTTGGAAGGCCACAGCCCCAGAATTGGGATGCACCCAGTATGTCAGTTTAAAGGGCGATTTATAGTCGTGCATAGGTCCGTAGCCTGTGCATAGCTCTGCGTAGCCTGATGCGCACCTCACAAAATTTTTAACAGCGCATCAGATCTACTGACGCGCGTCTATCTACAGCGCGTCAGATTGGTCCACCAGAACCCCTCCCGTCAGGTAAAAAAAACTGTGTCATAGGTATTTCCGTTTGTGACGGTGAAAACAAAAATGAGCCAAGTTGAGGAGTGATTTAACTCAAATTGCATCAAAAGTCGATGTTTATTTACTTCCATCATTACTGGTCTTCTCAAATTATACACAACAAGTTGCTGTTTCTTCTTCGTTTGTGGGTTAACCTGCTTAGCTTCTTCTTCTGTGACTTCTTTTGCTGCTAAAATATTTAATTTTAGAGAAAATACACATGGTAGGCTAATAGATACTTTAAACAGTATTACACTGAAATCATCTTGGCCATATGCTGGTGAGACATGAAAACACATAAGCCATCTGAATGGAGAGCAGTCCCATTAGAGTTTTACCAGTGGCTAAATATGTTTAAAATAAATATGTTTATTCATACTGTAGGATCCAGTAGATTACTAGCAATTTAAATGAAAACAGCTTTTCAATTTCTTAACATTGTCTGTTGTGGTATGGTTTCACAGACCTTTTTGGGCATATTTTAATGTTACTTATACACTGTAAAATTAGGATTCTGAATTTAGAATCATTTTTAGAATCAATGGTTGTGTTGTGCACTAGAACTATTTATTTTGGAGTGAAAATATTGTAGACATAAATTTGTTTTGCATTTCAGTTATTATACTTCACAGTAATATTGTGTTTAATAAAAATTGGAGGAAACTTTAACAGTTTACTTGAAGTGTACTTTTGATTTATAATTAATGATTTTGTTTTATTTACAGATTGTACTGAATTATATTTAGATATTTTTAGATTGTAACAAAAGTTTAAGATGTTTTAAGATACATTTCTTGGGAATTCATACTTTTTCATCCAAATTAAAATGTTATTTTACAAATGTTAGCATGCATTTATTGAATGTATTTGACTGTAAAAAATTTTTTAATTTAGTACATATCTGTGAAATAGTAGCATTTTCCCTCAAATCAGAAAACTTATTGTATTGTTTTGTAATTTAGCATATTTAAATTAGATAATTAACGTTGTGACATGATCACACAAGATAGGCCTACATGTTTTACCACTCATTATATTGTGACTTATGTATATTTGAGTTTAAATTAGTTTTACGTGTTTTCTTAGCCATTTTATCCTTTTGCTATTTTATGTGTGTATGTCTTTTATTTTGCTTCGTCTGCCTGTCATGTGAGGGGTCACATGACATCGAACTTTGTATAAAAGGAAGGAGCAGGAGCACATGGTTAGCTGACGCTATAGCTAAAACAAGCGGTTGCTGGGTTGTGGAGTTTGTGTATTTGGGCTTACCTGTCCAGTTACGTTTTATGGACTTTGGATATCACTTTCTTGGATTTTATATACACAGTGGAAACTTTGCACATTTGGACTTTTAACACGCTTGGACTTTTATATTGTTTTAGATTTGTTTTTTGTATTTCCACCTTTTGACAGTCTTGAGTTTTTAAATAATTGTAACTCAACCTTTAAGGCTGGCCGTTACAACTTTATTTTAACATTGATGAATGTTTACAGAAAATAACTAACCAATCAAATGCTGTAGGGAAAACCACAATGAACTATATATTAAAAACATATAATCTCTGCTTAGTTACTTGTCAATGACTGCCAGTAAATTACTGTGGAAAAAAAATCACAGTAGTTACCTGGCAGCCATTGACAATAGTAATTTACTGTAGAAAAGAAATCACAGTAGTTAACTGGCAGCCATTGACAAGTAACTTACTGTGGAAAAGAAATCACAGTATTTAACTGGCAGCCATTGACAAGTAACTTACTGTACGGAAAAATCACAGTAGTTAACTGGCAGCAATTGACAAGTAACTTACTGTACTTAAAAATCACAGTAGTTAACTGGCAGCAATTGACAAGTAACTTACTGTACGGAAAAATCACAGTAGTTAACTGGCAGCAATTGACAAGTAACTTACTGTACGGAAAAATCACAGTAGTTAACTGGCAGCAATTGACAAGTAACTTACAGTAAGCAAAATCACAGTAGTTAACTGGCAGCAATTGACAAGTAACTTACAGTATGGCAAAATCACAGTATTTAACTGGCAGCAATTGACAAGTAACTTACTATAGAAAAAAAACACAGTAGTTAACTGGCAGTAATTGACAAGTAACTTACTGTGCTTTTTCTAAAGTAAGTTACTTGTCAATTGCTGCCAGTTAATTACTGTGAATTTCACAATATGTTTTTTACAGTGTAGGGTACAGTAATCATTATCACTTAAATCTTAAAGGCAGGGTGCATGATCTCTGAAAGCCAATGTTTACATTAAAAATCACCTAAACAAACACGCCCGTACCCCAATAGAATCAGGACCTTCATGTGATAAACCCGCCTCTCACATACGCAGCAACAATGTTAGTTAGTAGACATGTCCCTCACTGCTGATTGGCTACACCTTTTCCAAAGCGTTTTGTGCACCCTGCCTTTAACATTCACTTTAGCAAGTAATAAGCATTTAAACACTTATTTTCCATTGTAAAGATTTTTGTCCAATCAAATGCTACAGCTCAGGCAGTATATGCCAGTAGCTGAAGTATAATAATGTTTTCACAGATCAGAACCCAAGGTTAAAGTCATTAATCTCTGATTCTTGCTTGTTGGCGCTTTTGTATTTGACACATCAGCATCTCCTTTTAGCTTCATCCTATTTTGTTATAGGTGGGAAGAAAAAGTGATGAGAGAAGATGACAGAAGCACTAACCCACGCATCTCCAGGGAAGCCGCAGCAATAACATTAACCTGCAACTGGACCAGGTTACTGTCTGGATTCTGGCTGTTCTTGCTGCAAATAATAAGGAAGATCAGAAGACAGACCAAGAAAATAATTATAGGCTACCAGAACAGTAAGGCGTGTATTACAGCTAGCAAAAGATACGGCATAGTTGCACAGAGGGTGTGCATATACGGATTTTCACACCTTTTAATTTGCATTTGAAAGGTGATGTGGTTCTCCACCTGTTCAAGTCCACCCATGCTAAAGTAGACACCTGCTTTCAGCTGGATTAAAGAACACAAGAAGATTTTCACAGGAGGGTCAGACCGAAGACAAATTCATTTTAATGGGTAATCGTGACCCAGTCTGTAAAAAACCCAGCTAAAGTCTTTTTTGTGATTTGCTTTTTTGTAAATTATTATTCTGACCTGATGTCCGGCCTTCATTGGGTTGCCCAATTCACAGACGACAACCACTGACCCGTTCTCCTTCCTCTGACCGCACACCAAGGCACTGAAGTCCTTAAATATACACAAAGCATTTTACCTTGCAGAACCTGCTATTCAGACAACCATAAAACAACATAGCGACATAAAGGGAACAGTCAGATAACATTTGTTAGACTTAATCTTGTTGTCTGGCCAATGTGAGCCAGTTTCCCAAATCTGATCATCCTTTTGGAAAGCTTGTTTTTGTGAAGAATGGCATCTATACTCCCCTACAAATGCCAAAGGCAGTAACTTCGTTTTTGGTGGAAAATTAGTTATTGATATTTTTGGGACATTCAAGACCTCCTTAATCATGTGGATAAGTATCTTGAGTCATTTTCCTCAGTTCCACAAATCAACTTAAGGTCTTTTGCCTTTGTAAGGCAGTATACCATGCAGACTACAGCCAAGGCACACGCCATCGATGTTTTCAAAGAAATTGACATCGATATCCCAGAGAATGGCGGCAGAAGGACTTTCACACAACAGAATGGAAGCGCTTAGTGTTCATTAGCTCGTGTCTCGGTCTGAAACAAACAGGAAATGACTAAACCTCTCACCTCCCGGTCGCTCAAAACACCCTGGTAGTGCGTGTGAGGCGGCGGGGTGATGCACAGCTCGGTTTCGTAAGCTCCTTCGCCTCGATTTTCTGCCTCTACAATCAGCAGCGCAGGATTCTCATCTCCAATCAGGATCGTTTCTGTTGACCTGTTAATAACACGCTTGCTTAAAAATATACATCTGTAACCAGCGATTAACTTAGTCATTGAGAACAAAAATACTTACGCCACTGCCTTCAACTTCAGGTCCGGGATGCAGATGTTATCCGAACCACAGTCTAGTATTATGCGGGTCTACATACACAAGAAATGAAGCAAGTGTGACATGTTTTCTTGTAAATGAGCACTTTTTTTTATCAGACTTGTATGTTTAGGTTCAGTAATTTTACTTTAATTGCAGTGAAAATGTTATTAGTCAATATAGCAATCTTTTTTAAAAAATTACTGAATCGCCTGTGGATGGGATTTGAAAATAAAATTATTTGATAAATGAAGATAAAAGAAAATATCATAATCTCATTTTTGGAGTTCAGCAGCTTTTGCATCTGAGCTCTTAAAGAGAGACAAAACCACTTGTATTACATGTATACATTTTGCAGACACTTTTATACGTGGCAATTTATACAGCAGCACATTTAATACATTTTTTCATTTTTATCAGTTTATGTGTTCCCTGATACAAACCCATGACCTTTGTGTTATTGATGCAATGCTCTACCAATTGAGCTACAGGAACACGTACAGGAACCCATATTTTCAGATCCCTCACCTGTCCGACGGCAACACTTTGTCCGTGCAGCACTGCATCTTGGGAGTCGGCCAGGCTGTAGTTCAGCGAGATGAATATTGGACTAAGTTTGTCCTTGAACTCAGGCTAAAAGGAAAAGACAGATGCAAAAGATGACCAACGGAGTAATAAATCAGGGGGATTTTTATTCCAACATTGAAATTCTTCAGCAAAAACATACAATTATAAAAGAAACATTTCAAGAATGATGAAACTAAATGGTGGGCAGCTGAAGGCTCCTAGTTTCTAAAGAATTTAAAGGGCCAATGTGTAGATTTTTAGCAGCATAGCGGTACGATTGTAAATTGGAACCAACGGCTCAGTCCACAGCTCACCCCTCCCTTTCAAAACACAAAGTGAAGCTACGGTAAACACCACAGGACAAACATGTCGTCGTCTGAGACAACGTAGGGTAATAAAAACAATACAGTTCATTATGTAAGGTCTTTAAACACCACTAATAATATAGTTATGTATATTTTCTTGCATTTCTGTCAAGAGATCCTTCTAAAAGTTACACAATGCACCTTTAAACATTATGAACTGTAGAAAGAGTTAAAGGCCGGATGTGCTGCTTTTTCAAAACTTCAAGGGGACATATCATGAAAATCGGACTTTTTCCTTGTTTAAGTGCTATAATTGGGTCCCCAGTGTTTCTATCAACCTAGAAAATGTGAAAAGATCAACCCAGTGACTTAGTTTTGGTAAACCATTCGGTGAAAGAAAAGGAGGTCATTGAAATTTGTCTCCCCCTGTGATGTCAGAAGGGGATAATACCGCCCCTTAATTTGCACTTTCCAACAACGGCAATGCCATTTAGTGCAGATGTCAGCATATTTGCATTTAACAGGACACACCCAAAACAGCACATTTTTACTCACACCTACAAAGTGGCAATTTTAACATGCTATAATAAATTATCTATATGGTATTTTGAGCTAGAACTTTACATCCATACTCTGGAGACACCAAAGAATTATTTTACATCTTGTAAAATGTCCCCTTTAAAATATAAATTGATCTAACAATTAACTCAATGTACAAAGTTTCATAATCCTCACAGAAGCATTCAGAAGCATGAAAGTCAGAAGACTTATCTTCCGTTTTATCAACAGATCACATTCCATATCAACATGTTCCATATCCACAAAGCCTAAAAAAGATGTTTTGATAAAGATGGCAAAACACACCAGTAGGTAGGCAGTGAAATTCCGGCAGACATCCGAGTTTCTCTGAGCAGTGAGCTGGAAGAGAGCGTACGGCTGGTTGGACTCCAGCAGGAGGGTTCGTCTGGCCATTATCTGTTTCATCTTGTCCAGCTGCAACTCTGTGTTCAGCACTAGAGAGGAAGTTTTACAAACCGGTGATGAAAATACTGCAGATCTTTGAGGAAGCGTGTAGCTTGGATTAAGAAGGTTAATATACCTTCTTAATCGCAACATAGTTAATATACTGTTTTTAACCCTTTTTGGTTTCTTAGAGAACTTTTCAGACCATTTCTTTCATACCTAGAAAAATTTTTATAGAAAAATTTTACTATAAAGAACCTTTATGAAAGCAGAAAGGTTCTTTGGATGTTAAAGGTTTTTTTAAGGAACCATTTGGCCTTAAAGGGACAGTTCACGCAAAAAAGAAATTTCTGTCATAATTTACTCACTCTCATGTTGTTACAAACCTGTATACATTTCTTTGTTCTGATGAACACAAAGGAAGATATTTTGAGCAATGCCCCATTGACTTCCTAAGCATATTTTATGGGGCATTGATCAGTTTGGTTACAAACATTCCTCAAAATATCTTTAAATTAAGGTGCTACAATATGTTTTGTGATGTCACAGAAGAACCATTTATGATTTCCCAAAGAACCATTCATCAATGGATTTTTAAATAACCATTACTTTCATTTTCACTATAAAAAAAATCTTTATGAAAGAGAAAGGATCTTTGGATCTTAAAGGGACACTTCACTTTTTTTGAAAATGTTCATGCTTCCCCAGAGTTAAACATTTGATTTTGACCGTTTTGGAATCCATTCAGCTGATCTCCGGGTCTGGGGGGTACCACTTTTAGCATAGCTTAGCATAATCCATTGAATCTGATTAGACCATTAGCATTGCGCTCAAAAATGACCAAAGAGCTTCTTTATTTTTTCTATTTCAAACTTTTTTTTGTGTACGAAAACCGATGGAAAATTAAAAAGTTTTGATTTTCTAAGCTGATATGGCTAGGAACTATACTATCATTCTGGTGTAATAATCAAGGACTTTGCTGCCGTAACATGGCTGTAGCAGGCGCAATGATATTACGCAGTGCCTGAAAATAGTTAAAAATATCAAAACTCTTTGGTCATTTCTGAGCGCGAGGGTAATGGGCTAATCAGATTCAATAGATTATGCTAAAGTGGTACCGCCAGACCCAGAGATCGGCTGAATGGATTCCAAAACTGTAAAAATCAAGTGTTTAACTCTAGGGGAGCTGAAAAATGAGCACATTTCAAAAAAAGTGTAGTGCCCCTTTAAAGGTGTTGTAAATTGTTCTTGTATGATATTGTGTTGCACCTTTATTTTTAATAGGATGTGGTCTGGTCATGTTGAAATTAACAATCAGGATGTTTAGAGTTGATCTTAAATACAATATTAGGAATTGCACCCCAAAAGATAATACTGCTGATAAAAAGAAATATTATGACCGACTTTACTGTAGCTCAACATCTTCGCAAGCAATGCCAAGGTCATGTGCATTCTCAGGGAATGCACATACTGCTAAAAGCATCTTTGTAACTGTAAATGTAAAATTTTTCTAAATTGGATTACATACCAATCTCCCCAGGAATCCTGTGACCAGATACTCGAATGCATGCCATAATTTTAAAGCTATGAAAATAGAAAAAAAAAACAAATGGCATCTTTCAAGCAAACCATTTAATGATAGTAAATATTCTTTAAAAAAACAAAAAAAAAACAATTTAGTACACAATTCATTGTACACATATGCTGTATAGAAATGATTAATTATGTCAATGAGGCTACAATGTCCTTGAAGAATTGCAAACGTGCATTATTCCTAAAATTGATGTGGGTGTATCAATAGCTCACTGTACCGTTCCTGACACGAATCCTTGAGAAGCTTTTCACAGCTGACTAATGGAGCATTTTAAATGCCAGCTACTTTAATCACGATGACATACAGACGCTGTTTCTTTTAATAAGTTCAGAAGCATTACCACGTAATGAAGGTGCTAGTCTGGGAAATCTGACAAAACTTCTCCTCTGGGTTCAAAAGATCCGGGAAGAAAGTGAGTCGGGCTTGTGTCCTCACTACAGCTTGTGCTCTAATAAAGACAAACAAAGGAATACTGTAGGTCATCCAGGCATTTGTTCAGACCGACAATGTCTGAACATATGTCATCACTTATTTTCAATATAAATGCTTGTTGAAGGTCCTGAAAGCTAGTTGGGAACCACTGGTTTAGTTCTTGAACTTGTACAAAAAGAGCAAAGGTGTATAAGAAATTATGAAGAAAAAAAAATATTCAGGGCTGTTTTCTGTAATAAATGATTTTAAATTACCTATAAGTGGCAACTTTGCTCACACCCCACGCACCAACAATAAGATCTAAAAACAAAAAGCATATAAAAAGTTATGATATGTGATCAGACAGAAAAAATATGATTATAATTACAACCAGCTTCAAAACCATTTCAGATAAAATGGCTTGAAATACAGAATAAAATGTAGATATAGAATAAGTATAGATAAAGACCAGATTTTCTCACCAAATACTAAAATGTGCATGAAATAGCAATAAATGAATAAAAGTATACAGAACTGAACTTAAGAAAATTTTGTTATGGAGAGGGAATTCAAAAAGGTAGCTCCTCCCAGTTAAACCCCACCCCAAATAATAAAGTTGTCTTTGTCAATACAATAAAATGCATTGAACATAGTATTCTTGCACACTCAAAGGTACAAAAAGTGTTTCAATGTGTACATTTGAGGTACCAATATGCACCTTTTCAGTACCTTAAAGCGTACTTTTATAAAAAGGTATTGCCCCATTGACGACAACTTTTGCATCTTCTTGTACCTTCTTTTCGGAGAGTGCATCAATCCATCGGCAACCAACCAATTTTGCATTTAGTCAGAAGTTTGGGGCTGGTGGAATATAGGCACGTGGGTAAAAACTGCCTGGTTTCTACCCCTCTAACTGAATATCCATGTCTTTGAGAAGTGACCTGAGAGATCTCTCCACTATAGACAGGGACAATGAGATAAACAGCAATAAGAGTCTCTCTCAAGAGCTGGAGGTGTTGTGTTAAAAAGCTTTGCCATGTCCACGCTGGACCCCAGAGTCAGACCTGTTTCCATTTATATCTGAAGTAAGAAGGACGAGGGACAGACCAAAGCTTTCCAGTCTGCTGGAGACACTCCCGCAAAGCTCAGACAACTTCAATCTTCTCAAGGGATTGAGAATAAAGGCTGTTAGTGGAGATTGTTCTCAAAGATTTGAACCCTTAGGGAGACCTCTGAGGACTTGCTTGGCTGTACCACATTGTTATTTGTGGGTTTTGTAATAAATGGATGGCTCTTTGGGGTTTTTGGGAAGTGATTTAGGGTCAGGCAATTTAATGCAGTGACCCAGCTGATCTGAGGTTTCTGGTCGGTTACTAAAGCATAATAAAAAATGTGCATAATGTCATCAACGGCGACTACTTCAGCATCATCATTTCATATAAAAAAATTTTTTATATATATTATGCAGAATTGTTATTCCATACAGATTATTCCAAACCTGTCTGATTTATCTAATGCATAAAATATGTACACATTCAAACGTGTTCAGGAAAAATTTTCATATTGCTCTTTTACATACTGTACAATGACAGCATGTTGAATGACCACAGGTTGTAAGAGGTTTCTAAAGCTATACGATAGCTGCTCTAGATTTACAACTAATGCTTATGTTAATAATTTAAAGGTGCAGTGTGTAACTTTTAAAAGGATCTCTTGACAGAAATGCAATATAATATACGAACGCTATCTCAGGAGAATTCGTACATATTTAACGAGTTGGCTTATTCGTATCATTTATACGACCACATTCGTAAGTTTTGGTACGATTTGCCTTGACCCCTGTGACGTTGGGTTAGGTTCCATTGTTGTTTTTTCATGAGAATCGTACAACTTTTGCACAATTAACTTCATATGAATTAATACGAATTAGCCAACTTGTAAAATATGTAAGATTTCTCGTGAGATCAGGCTAAATATACTTAACTACAGTATATTTTCAGTGGTGTATAAAGACCTTACATAATGTTATGTTTTTATTACCTTAGACTAATGCCGCGTTCAAAGCATCCTGTAACCCTTGTTTTTCCAAACTTCTACCGGTGAAAGTGCACTGTAACGGCAGTCAAACCCGTGACTTCCCACCCGTGAACTCGTACTAGATCGATGTACTCCCAGTTCTGAGCTCTGACGTCACATAGCCCGCGAAACCAAACAAAACAACAATGGCGGCCCCCACGGATGTCATTTGTGGTACAGGGTGGGAATACACTTTATGACAATATAACGTTGCAGTCAAATGAATAATAATAATAGTAAATAATACACACAATTATGTATTACAATGTTATGTGTCTAAAACAATAAGTATGTTGTGAAAGTATATCGCTGCTTAGACATGTTAAGGTGACATAAATTCCTTGCGCTCAGGTAGTTTGGCATGACAAAGTGGTGAGTCGTGGTTTGAAGTTGTAATTTATGGGCTCAAAAACCGGCCTGGAACGCAGCATAATATGTTTTTATTTACATACACAGCGGGTCCCACTGGAAGTCGCCATTTCACGCCACCATGTTTTTATAGCAGCCATAAACGGATCAACTGTCCTATAGAGGGCGTTTTGTCACTACGATGTCTCAGATAAGGACATGTTTGTCCTTTGGCATCTACCGTAGCTACCAATATACGTTTTGAAAGGGAGGGATGAGCTGTTGACTGAGCCGTTGCTTGCAATTCACAAAGTCACTGCTAGATGCCGCTAGAAATCTACACAGTGGACCTTTAAACAAAAATTATAAAATAAACCTAAAATATTTTTGTACATAACTGAAAAAATCCTTTCCAATCTTTAAAAAAAATTATGACCCACGCAATTTGAAGTCCATAGAAAATAAATGTGATTAATGGATATAAACATCTAAATATTAAATTACTTAGAAAAAGGTCTGCTCACAGAATACAAGTCTGTTTAGATGACCAAATTATTAAAATCAATACACGCTAAAAATGCCGAGTTATTTTCAACCCAGCCTTGAGTTATTAAGGGACAAACCCAGTGGTGTAGTCTAGATTTTTGTAGTGAGTATACTGTGATTTTTCCCTCTCACCCTTATGCTCACTCGTCCTAGCGCGACACCTCATAAGGACCACCACACTCACAGATGCATACAGTAAAGATATTCATGTAACTTAGAGCATTCTGAAAGTGTACTCATAAACACATAAACTGAATGTGTTATCAACATGTCAGTTTATTATAAGAAAAAAAAGACTTTAGAGCCAATGGGTTTACAGCTGGGGAAACTGGACTGATTTTTAGACTGGTTTGGTGTTAATCAACATCTAACTCAGGAACAAAAGTTACTTAACTGTTAATTAAAATTAAATAAACTGTTTACAATCTTCAATCCGTGGCAAACACATGCATTGAAGGAGAAAAAAATATTCACTCTTTCAATAGATATTATCTGACAACTATATGTTTTTAATTAATACACATTTAAGATGACCATGAATTAACTATAATTTGCATAGTCATTGATATTAAAGCTTATTTTTTTTTGCATATAATATAAGCATTGTCTAAAAATGAAAATAGGCTTATACTTAATTATTATTACAAGACCCTCCTGTAGCCTAAAATTTGCAAGTCTAAACTGAACATCAACGCAGACATGAATTTCCTCACAGAAGTTTAAAGTCGCCATGAAACGGAAGTAGCGATTGCCTTATTTTCCCCTTGGTGACGTATATCCGAATGAAACGGCTTTTGAGATGAAAAAAGGCAGGTCTGGATTTGAATTTGTCCATCGAGATCTGATTGGATCGTTTGAAGTTGGGTCGTGTTGCTAATTGCTAATCGCTGCGATCTTCTCCCGGACCCCGCCCACCTGCCATACTTTTGACCGGAAGTGAAGAGAGATCGTTTTGAGGAGGGGAGGAGATTTGCATTTTTGATTAAAGATTATGAGCACACACAATTTTTAAAAAAATAATGAAGCTCACAGATAAGTCATTTGTTAATAAAACCACAATATTTAAAAAATATATATCGTTTTTCATTTCAATTTCATTGCGACTTTAAGATCATATACATCTTGTCAAGATGATCTTGAACGCAGATATATAAATGAACACAGAGAAGGAAAGTTTAACACTGTGAAGCACAAGCAAACATGCAGAGGAACTGAAGGCAGCTAAAAACCATCAGGATATTATCACGGGCTTATTTTATTGCATTTGGAGCCTTACCTCCAGATAAAGTAATAAACTGGACTGATGATTTAAATGTTGTACTCACATGTGCGTTGTAAGCTCTATGGATTTTATGTTGCAGCACTGCTTCACTCGTTCACTTCTCAGTGTCGCGTGAGCAGCTACACTGCAGGTTCGACTTCATTTGGCGCTAAGCAGACCTCTTGGTGATGTCAAAGTACCGCGAGAGCGATTCAAAGCAGATTTCTCCATGTGATAACTGGAGTCGCTCTCGCGGTGCTTTGCTGTCACTTCCCTGTGGCGTCACACCAGTCTGCTCCCCAGTCACTTTCGCGTCACTATAGTAATTTGATTTCATAGAAATTACTACGCCGATCGGATCGCGCAGTTCGGCAGGAAGTATATAGCCTAATATGTATTTCAACCCGCTAAAGTGGCAAGTGTAGCATGCTAATGATCAGTGCTTCACATCTATATTATGACTAAAAGTTTAAAAATATGTCACAAAACCATGCTGTTACGCATCCTCGCGCTATTTTTAGTGGGTATACGGAAATCCTTGACCATTTCTAGTGGGTATACGGCGTATACCTGCGTATCACGTAGACTACACCACTGGACAAACCCAAATTTTAAAAAAATTAACCTAGTTTTTAATATTTGACTTAACAATGGGTTAAAACAACCCAGCATTTTCCTAACACATGTTGGATTTGTCCCTTTTTGACCCAACGTTGGGTTGAAAATAACGCAGCAATTTTATAGAAATTATAATATATGCCATACCTGGGTATCCATTATCATCAATATCTGTGCCTCCTCTCAAACTGAAACCAAACATTGGTGGATCTTTGTGGTTCTGAAAGGGGCTTTTAAGAACCTGAGCATACTGGGTGGCCAAACCATCACTGTGACCCAGGAAAATGAAAACTTGCCCCCCTTCACCAGCACCAGGTGCCCCAACAGCCACATCTTAAGATAAACCAAAAAAAGGAAGTGGGTATGGTTGTCACATGTAGATTTTTAACACAGTCATTGTAAATTATGTCCTCCAAAATTAAATATTGTCACATTTTTGTTGTGCGGTTGTGAACACAATAAAACTACACTACACTTGGACAAGGGTTAACTATATATTAAAGGTGGATTTAAAATGAATGTTTAGAAACTCAGTTTTTACATATGCAGAATTTATTAAAAACAAAATAAAACAAGTAAAATAGGCAATTTAACTGCAGATTCTACTCAGACAACTTACATCATATGGTGTGACAACATGCCCTGCTTACTGGAGTAAAACTAGCCCCAGTATCCTCTATGACAAATGACATTTACCACAGAAAAAATAAGACGTTTTGAGCCCCCGCAGTTATCAAATGACTCACGAGATATATTTGCTTGTCAAAAATGAAATGCTTTACCGCAGCCACAGTTCTTAATTTAAAAACTATTACCATCTGTAAAAATCAGTACAGGACCAATACCCTGATTTTCTTTCAGATATGTCTTCATTTATGCTATTGGCTGTTCATGTTTCTGTTGTACCTGTGAGTATGTGATTCATACATTCATTTTGATGAAAATATTAAACTAGAAGCCACTTTCATGTCACATAGTCCTCACCATTGAAGCCATCATGATTGATATCTCCCAAAGGGGCTATGGCACTGCCAAAACGCCCATAGGCGTATGTTCCGGTCAAAACCTGGTTGGGTCTGGAGGAGAAGGTGAAACCCTCTCCTTGCAGATATACATGCACCTGTCCCACTTCTCGAAACTTATGAGTGGACAGTTGCTCCATAAAGAGCGGAGCTCCAATAAGGATGTCATCCCACCTGATAACCAAAGAGGGGATGCTGGTTTATGTCAAAAAAAAGTTCAAGCAATTCTCAACTTGAGAAGTCACTCACCCGTCTCTGTTGATGTCTGTCACTGATACAGAATGGCCAAAGTAGGATGCTACCTACCAAAAGGAAAACCAAACTTTGGTAACAAGTAGTTTATTACATATACATAAATATTTAGGCCATTATCTCAACAACATACAAACTTACAAGTACTTAAATAATATGAATATCTAATAAAAAAGAAATAATTTTAATATCTTAATAATTGTATTGATGCATTCCAATGTATACACAAATCTGACAACATTAACTAAAGCCCAGTATACAGTGTGTGATTTTAAATAGTCCTTTAGGATTTTTTAAAAATCGGATGCACACAAACAAACGCGTCTGTTTTACATCATCGATTGGCGATGGCTGGGCGAACAAAAGCTGAAGCGAAGGCTAGCAAACCGCGAAGAAAAAAAAGCGAAGGAGACACGTCCTTGGCATTTGTATTTTCAGCGCGTATGTCCACCTGGCTCTTTTCGACATTTGACTGCGTTGGTTTGTTGTTGCACTACAGTAATTGGTCATCGGATTCTTGATCTGCCGGTTGTCTTGGGGAAATATCACACGGCAGGATTGTTTCCCAAAATTTCTGACGCTGCCAGGATAATTTTGATTGCAACGGTTATTAATTGGCTGTCTTTGAACATGTCAAACTAGTGATCAAAGACGGCAGATTTTAGCCTAGGATTCCAGGAAATTTTTGTATTTCAAAATTTGTCCCAGACAACTAAATCGTGGCTAAAATCTCACAGTGTGCACCGGGCTTAAGCCTTTCAAATAGTTAATGTGTATTTTTTTATATGGTTTAAGCCTATTTTAGTCTTATGTTACTCAGTCTACCTATCAAAATATTAAGATTAGACAAATAAAATATAAATATTTTTATTTAATTAACAGACAAAATCATAACTAGCTCTGGTCACCAAAACTCCGCCTATAAAACAAAAGGTGCTTAATTGCACTAAAATTGATTTACTGGCCCGTAATCATAGGGGAACCATTTTAAGTGCCACATAGCACCTATTTAGCACCTGTGTAGAACCATATTGTGCTTTGTAGAACCATAAGTAATGCTATAGGGGCGCTACATAATATTTCTCCTATGATTACGAGCTTTAAGTGCTATTAAGCACCATTTTTTTAGAATTTGGCTACCAAAAGTCTTAGACTATACATTCAATATGATCATGATTAATACCAAACTTTTGTTCAGTTTTTTATATAAAATGTTTGTGTTGTCAGTTTAACGTTTCATTTAAACTGTTATGCTTATGATAAAAATCATCAATTACTCGTGGTCTTGAGACTTTCTGACCCTTTTACCTGTGTTCCACTGATAATCTTCATGGTTTGCAGGGGCGAGGTGGCACCATTTATTATTTTGACCTAAAAATACACACAACAACTCCATCATCAATTGTATAACCAAGCAAGATAACATGTAATCATCTGTGTCATAGTGCACAAAGTCTTACAGAGCCTGCAGTGTGCATGTCATTTGGGACACCAACAACATAATCTGCAATCACACAAAAATGTATATAAAAATGTTATATTCACTGAAAATAAAATAAACAGAAATTATGACCAACAAGCCCATTACCTGCAATGCTGTCTTCACTGAACTGCCCAGCAGCAACAGAATATCCTATTACAAAATATATATACACTTACAAACCATGGAGCCATATATCCTGTACTGTATATGTTTCCAGTGTTAGACAACACATCATACCCAGGTACACATCATGGTTGTACAAGTTAAAGACGGGGTAACTTATTTTCGACGTTCTGGTCTCTCCGGTCACAAAGTGGATTGAAGAGAAGTCACTGCCAGTCATCATGATGTTTGGAAGAGGTGCAGTGATGACCTGACCTAAGTTGTGATAGTGGTTTTACAATAACAGCACACTAAACAATGACGTATGTAAGTACAATGTCAAAGATAACTTTATTATTGTTATTTCTGAATCTCAACTGGGTGAAAACAGCCTTGCTTCATTTAAAAAAAAAAGTGTATGGTAGTGTATCTAACATACTTTACCTTGAAAATAAAAACCTCCTGGCGCACCAAGTACCACTCTGCCATCCTGTCACAACCAACCAAACCAGAATGAAAATACAATCACAAAAACCTTAAAAGAAACAACTTGTTTTAACATATTAAAGGTGTCTGATTATTCCATATAAATGAATTTTAACAAATTTAAATATTCAAGTTATTCTATTGCCATTCGAGAATAACATAAGCAGGAACCTCGGTGATGTCAGCATTGAATCCAGCCTCACAGTAACGTCTATCAGAATCTACAGTACACATAGACATTTAATCATTACTGGTCAGATTCAGTGGGTGCTTTTATCTTGTCGACCTTCTGTACATGCCAGTCTTAGGTATATACAATTATTAGGTATTTAACTGTATTGTATTTGTAATCAAATATATAACAGATTCAGTTTCTTACAATCTTTATAAACTGCATCCACTTCTAGCTCCCTGCAGGGGGAGTAATTCACCACAGCTTTTGTTTCCATGTTCAGAACCCGGCAGTTCCCAACAGGCGTGTTCATGGCTTCCTCTTTTCCCATTAACACATTCCAGTGAAACATGGGGGCACATGCCTGTCTCACAGGAACAATATACTATTTATTCCTGTCAACAATTTACCGTGTGTCTCCATTGGTTACTGTGTATCTTCACAATGTGTAAATGTATATTTGAGTTTTGTGTGGGTTTTGTTTGTCCCTTTATGTAACTGAGAACAGGTATTATGCCTACAGTTGCTTTAATAGGACTAAAAAATATCCTAAAAATAATTGTTGTAATTAGCCTGACAGCCCTGGTTCCCATTCACTTTCAATAGCAGCTAGGACATTCTTGAAAAAAATGTATAGGTGTAAGATATATGGGAAGAACGTAATGGCATAAGGGTGAATAAATAATGAGAGAAGTATAGCAGAAATCTTCAAAAGCTATGCTAAAATAAAGTCACATGTTTAGAGTACTGAATGACCCTGAGGTGTCTAACTTGTGCATCTGGAAGATGCTTTTATCCAAAGCGACTTATAGCAAATTCATTCTACACATATTTTATGTGTTTTATCGTCATTTGCCAATATGAAACTGTATTTTGAATGTGTAAAAGCTGTTTCTAAACTGCAGTGCCAGTAACTCACCAAGATGTAGTTATTGTAGGTTCGAACCGAAGCACCCATCCACTGGTTAGACTTGTGAGCCATGAGGACTTTATTTTCACGGGTGAAATTTTCATCACCTTTGAATCAGAATTCAGCATTAACACATTCATTTACTGGACTACTGTGACTCAGTCATTGAAAACCCAGTCAAAGCCAGCCATTTTTATTTGTGATTTACTGAGCATTTTATGAAAATATAATCCTGATATTTTTTGTATTGACTGAGGCCATGTAAACCATTCAGATCAATGTAAAATCAATAATTGAATTCAAACGTTAGCCTGGATTTAAAGGGATAGGTCACCCAAAAATTACAATTCTGTCATTATACTCACCCTCAAGTTGACACATTTATTTGTTTTGCTTAACACAAAGGAAGATATTTGCAATAAAGGATGAAATAGGAGCAACGTCGATTTCCATTTTAGAAAAGAAAAATACTATGGAAGTCAATGGTGCTCAATAACAGTTTGGTTACAAACTTTGCTTAAAGGAAAACAGCACTGTTTTTCAATATTTTACTATGTTCTTACTTCAACTTACAGAATTAATACATACCTATCTTTTTTAAATGCGTGCACTTAATCTTTGTACAGCGCGTCATGAATGTGTTAGCATTTAGCCTAGCCCCATTCATTCCTTAGGATCCAAGCGGAGATGAGCTCAAAAGCCCCCAATCACTTCCATGTTTTCCCTATTTAAAGACTGTTACATGAGTAGTTACATGAGTACACAAAATAAAACGTGGCGATTTTATGTAGTTTTTTGACCTCAGGTGCAGTAATATTTGCAGAAGTTTGAGGGAGAGAGGGCGGAGTCAGGAGTGATGATATTACTGCGCGCTAAGGTCAAAGTGCTGCAAACTAAGTGCTTTTTCACCATACAATATAGTTCTCATTTTTTTATTGCCACGTTTTTTTTTGTGCCACCATATTTACTCGTGTAACTAATGTAACAGTCTTAAATAGGGAAAACATGGAAGTGATTGGTGGCTTCTAAATTCATCCCTGTTTGGATCTTAAGGTATGAACATAGTAAAATATTGAAAAACTGTGCTGTTTTCCTTTAAAATATTTTCCTTTGTGTTCATCAGAACAAAGACATTTATACGGGTTTCTAACAACCTATGAGGATTTAATAAATTTTTGGCTGGTCAAATTTATCTGCTATACGAATGCATTTTTGCATATCTTGCATTAAATTATTTGCTAACATACAGCATGCCACTAACCTTTTTTGTCAAAGTTTAAAATCTGACATGATCCTCCAGTTGACGTCCAAGGACAAAGAAATACAGATCCACCATGAGAGACCCCAGGCTGCCTAGTGTTCGCTCTGGGTGCACCAACCACTACACTTTTACTACAGGACAAAAAACACAGAACGACATATTCATTCTGCATTTAGTAAAAGACAGGTTACAAGTGTCTAGCTTAGACTCATACAGTAGTTATACTTGGTTAGAGTATCACAATATTGAAATGATACTGAAGTTCGGCAGATTGTCATTTGCCAGAGCATGTAAAGCTTCTGGATTCATACACTCTAAAAATGGCGGAGTTATTTTTTCCCATAATAGGTAAATATTGGACATAACACATGCTGGGTAAAAAACTGACCCAATGTTGCGTTGCTGTAACCATTGGGTTAAAACAACCCAGCATTGGGTCAATATTTATAAAAACAACGCAGACATTTTTCAAGCGTACTAGATTAACTCATGAAACGTTTTCCATTAAACAACGTATTTGTGTAACATCTATATCAGTCAACTATTTGTTTGCTTGGAAGTTCAGACACAGAGAATCAGACGCAGTCAACTACTGTAACAAACTTCAGACAGCCTGCTTTATAAAGGTCTGTTTCACTAACCTTTTA
This sequence comes from Paramisgurnus dabryanus, assembly GCF_030506205.2. NCBI lineage: Eukaryota > Metazoa > Chordata > Actinopteri > Cypriniformes > Cobitidae > Paramisgurnus > Paramisgurnus dabryanus. The sequence continues at coordinate 21,577,526 of NC_133339.1, read as the reverse complement.
CTGCCTGACTGATAAAAATCCACAGAGAAACCAAAGTAACTGTCTTCCGGTCCAGAGTACACAGTGTAGTTCTTCAGGTCCAGGTTAAATCCATCGATGTGATGTGGATAAATGAGAAGTGACAACAGCACAGTATAAATCAGCAAACTAACTTTCAACCTCTCCTCCATCTTCTTTAGAAAGCTGCTGGTTGGAGCACTATTTAACACAGTTCTCTCTACTACTACAGTACTACACTACACTTGTCTGTGGTTATTTACATTCATCACATCACATAACATTCATATGGGTTTCTGTTTCTGATGTGCTTCCTTCAGATAAAATGAGATATGTCACAGGTTTCCTTGATGCTTAGAGTTTTGATGGCACCACTTTTTAAGACTTTAGGGCATGGGCGGAGTGGCAATAGGGAGAGTCAGGACTTTTCCCGGTGGGCCGGTAGTGTTTTGAGGCAGCGAGGGCCGGTCTTATAATAGTTATACATTGCGAGTTATAGCAACCCCGTCTGGCGGGCTGATGTGCGGCCGCTCCCCGCTGGTCAATCTGCGCAGCCTCTTTGCTCAACACAGTACATAAAAGTGCTCAACCCGTTTGGCAGTCCAACCATGTCTAGAATTTTCAAAAATATAGGGGGACATCAATGAGCGGCCCCTCCCCAAATGGCACAGCCTGTCGGCCTTTGATGTAAAAAGACGCTGAACGCCTGTTTATTGCAGTACGTATGCGGTCGGATCCATCAAGCGGATAGACTATTTGATAGATCAGTAGTAAGTGTGGATTAAGGATGTTTAAAATCTCTAGCCTGGTGGTCAGGACATGAATGGATTGCAAAGGTTTATTTATCTCCACATATAGCCTATCATAAATAACAATTAGCAGGGTAACTTTGCAGTATATTACGTTATAGGCCTATCATTTATAGTAACTCATTGAGGAAATAAGCCATGATTTTATGATTTTTTTTTTCTTGGCAGATTGTTTACGATTTGTATTACCATAGTTTTACTACAAATATAAGACCTTAGTAATTATTATTATTTTTTGACCATGGAGGGCCGGTGGTCTATGAAATTTCCCGGTAGATTTTTTGTTCCCACTCCGCCCCTGCTTTAGGGGCAGGGTTTCAGAACTGAAAATCCAGGACTAGGCCTTGGGCCTTGTCCAAACAGTATGACGTCACTGAAACCGAACATTTTGGAAACCCGGGTGAGTATTTTAGGAAACGCTGGTTGCGGTGTTGTCATGTAGACAGTAAAACCGGGGTTTTTGCCTTGCAACGTCACTTTTGTTAGGCTTCTGATTGGCCAAGGTGGCTTTACGATTTGAGTTATCACCGCCTGCTGGTGTGGCATGCTCTTGATAGCACGTGATCACATGTTTTGCGTGTTCATGTAGGCGGAGATTTCTTTTAAACCGTGCATGTGTGGAAGGGAAAACAATTTTAAACCGCAGGAGAATTATAAAAATACCCGTGTCCTCAGTTAGACTATATTAGGACATTTAAGTAGTTTTTATTAGCATACCTTACAAAAACAATACTGATGTGCATCTTGAGACAAAGAACGGCATGTATATATGTTATATGTGCATACAGTACCATGCAATAAGAAAGCATAAAGTTAATCTGCTTTATATTCATATATTTTGGGGCAGTTTTCCAGACAGGGTTTATGCTAGTCTCAGACTAAAATGCATGTTTGAGCTGCCTTCAGTTAAAAAACACCTTGCACTGACATATTTTAATGTATATGGCTGGTATATCAGTACCACTGTTTTGTCTTAAGATGCACACCAGTATTGTTGTTTGTAAGGTTTGTTGGTAAAATGTGCCTTTGAATTAACATTATGGTACAGGAATATTGAATGCAGATGTTATAAGTTTATGATAGTCAAGTCATAAGAGAAGCACTTGAGATATACAACAAGAGAAACATTTTCTGAGAAGATAACAGGAAAAATGGCAGCATTGCGTAAGCAGACATCTGGCTCAGGAAGTCTCAGCATGAGTGATAACGCATTTCCAATGCTGTTTTTATAACTGTTGTGAATTTTGGTCCTGAGCAGACTCTTAAAACAATAAAACTTTGAGTTGCTGCACTGTTCAAATTTTAGCTGTATGCAGCTGTTGGTCAGTAACTTACTGTAGAATTAAATTTATGTTGTTTACTGGAAACAGCTTGTTTAAAGTTAAATGAACATTAACATTAAGTCTTTGTCTTTACAGAATAAAACTATAAAATAACAGCCTCATGCAAAGCATTCTGGGAACCAGAAACACTCTTCAACCTTTTTTTTGTCTATTTCCCTCATATTTTGGTTTGCAGAATTCTTTGAATGAGGCTGTTACCCAGTCTCACGAAATTACGTACATAGTCACATAATATTTTGATTCTTTTTCGTGATAATGTCACGAATTTCCACGTTTTTTCGTGATTGTATCACAAATTTCTATTTTGTCCTATTTTCTTACCATTGTCGCTTCGGTTTAGGGTTAGATTTACATAAAATGACATCCTTACCCAAACCCAACTCTAACCCTAACGCCAGGCAAAAATGGTTTAAAAATCTGAAAATATAAAAAAGCAATTTTTTAATAAACCAATACTTAAAGTGACATCATAATGCAAACACCAAATCCAACCCTAAACCGAAGCGACAATGGTTTGAAAATAAAAAAGCAGTTGAGTAACCAATACGTGACAATGACACATAAACAGAAATTTGTGATACAATCACGAAAAAACGCGGAAATTCGTGACAAAAGAATAAAAAAATTACATGACTATATTTTAAACAATGTGTTTTTACAGTTAGTATGGCTAATGTGCATCTTATGAGAAATGTATAATAATACCACATATGCTTTATTTTTTTCCTTATTTCTGTACTGTTCTTATATGTCCACTTTATTTTAAAATGGAAGATATTTGTAATGAAGCAGGAAACAGAAGCAATTGACTTTGTTGGTTTGGCCACAAATATTTCTCAAAACATCTTTCTTTGTGTTCAGCCGAACAAATTATTATGAAATATTTGTATACAGGTTTGTAACAACATGAGGGTGAGTAAATGAAGACAGAATTTTCATTTTTGGGTGAACTATCCCTTTAAGTCTTAAGGGTGGAATGAGTAAGCAGAAGATAGGGTCTTAAAGTTCAATGTCACACTATATGCCCAAAACTCAAGTCTATCCATCACTGTCAGAACCTGTGATGATGCTAAAAATCTTAAAGACTTAAGATAAAGTTTGCATAACAGCACAAATATAAGCTAACGTGATAATAAGGAAGCTTATGTCAGCAGAGTTTGGCTGTAGGTCCGGTGGAGAGAGAGAGGGAACAGATGGTGGATCAGGTGCTGTTCTAACCTGTCCTGAGTAAACGATTTTATACACATCTGTGCTTTCTGGTCCACAGGAACTAACATACCTGAGCTAATGAATAACCTCTGTCAGTAATAGATTATGGTCTACAGATGTACTACAACGTGTTAGTTGTACAATTACAATGACTAAATCAGAAATGCTTTAAAATGATTAGGTTGTGTGGATTAGTAATTAAAGATCTTGGCTGGTGTATGGAAGTTTGTACTGTAAGGCATGAGTTGGCTCTATTGCACCTTGAAGGAGACAGAATTTACGAGCACACAATTCCACAGACTGCACATTATAGTGTTATATGGAAAAACTGTACTGTAAATCTATAACCTAGTAATGTATGTTTGTATTGAAACTTGAAAACTAGACATCAAAACAAATAATTAATGTGGATTGTGGATGTATTGTTCTCCTGTACTTTTTCTTTGGCCCATCATTCTACATGTCTTATACTGTAATTACTACATCATATCTTTTGAGAGTTTAGGACGAGACCTAACCTTTGTTACTGTACATACTGTAAAGCCAACAAACACCAATTAAAACCACATTATTTTCAATGTTTATAAGAAGACTTTGCATTTGTCACTTTAAGCAATAAAAATAAATAAAAAAGTTAGGTTGTTTTTAACCCATGGAGAAATATTGGACAGAACACATACATGTTGGATAAATTAACCTATGCTGGGTTGTGGTTAACCAACCATGGAAAAAGTCAGCATTTATGATAAAACAACCCAGCATATGTTTCTGTCCAATGTTTACACTGGGCTTGGGCTGAAAGCTAAAAAAAAATGAACAGGGTATGTGTTACCCTAAATCACAAAACCAGTCATAAGTACACTGTGAAAAGTGAAAGTTGGATCTACAGTTAAATGTAAGGTTTATTACTCTTTAAAAAAATTCCCCTTTTTTTAGGTGTTTCCACTTGAAGTAGTTTTTTTTAAGTAAATTCAACTTTCACTTTTTACAATGTAGCATGGGTATATTTGGACCAACATTTTATGGGTCAAAATTATAGATTTTTCTTTTATGCCAAAAATCATTACAATATTATGTTAAGACCATTTTCCACAAAGACATTTTGTAAATTTCCCAGCAACTTTAAAGCAATTTTCTTTTAGGATCATGCCAGAGTCTTGTTTAGTATTAATATCTCGACCCAGTATCACGAAATTATGTACCTATAGTCAGGTTAATTTTTGAGTTTTAAGCATGACACTGACACGGTTTGCCGCCTTTTTGCGTGAACATGTCACGCATTTCTGTTTACTTATTTCACTGTCACAAATTTGTTACAATTTTTTTACCATTGTTGCTTTGGTTTAGGGATTTACATAAAATGACATCCTTAATCTAACCCTAATGCTAGGCGAAACAATGGTTTAAAAATGATAAAATATAAAAAAATAAATCATGAAAAAAAGGTATAAACCAATACTTAAAGTGACATCCTAACGCTAAAACCAAATCTAACCCTATACCGAAGCGTCAATGGTTTGAAAATAGGACAAAACAGTTGAGCAACAAATACGCGACAGTGACACGTAAACAGAAATGCGTGACATGTTCACGCAAAAGCCTCACATATTTACATGTCTATAGGTACATAATTTCGTGATACAGGGTTGTAATATCTAGTTCAGTATGGCAGGGTTCTGACAGTACAATGTTTTGTCTGGGAACGCGTGGTCTCAGAATTGTTTATAAGACCATGCGTTTCCCGTGTCTCGTTACTTTTACCCCGGTTCGTCCTCGCATATAATCTACTTTTCTTAATATTTAGATTCTTTTGCACCCACAGATTCCAGATTTTCAAAAAGTTATACCTCAACCAAATATTGTCCTATCCTAACAAACCATACAGTGGGAAGTTTAAAAGTTTGTTTATCATCTATTAATCACAGTTAGAATCACAATTAACTTGAATTAGAAAATATGTATAACCTTGCATTTCAGGATGAAATTAGGAACAATTTGCGGGAGATCATTATTACATTAGGTTGTGGAAATAGGAAGCTTTAATGGCCTGGCAATTACCTACTGTTAACTTAATGCAGAATTAAATCCTTAATTATATTGAGCAACTACAATACTTTGCTATCTTTAAGATGAGATTTCATGAGAAGCAATATAATCACAGTTCCTCATGACCTGATCTTAAACAGATCTCAAGAGATATGTTCACTCTATTACACTTGTCAGGACTCTGCCTTGAAGTCTTGTTAAATTTGTATTTTGTCATGGTGGCAGAGTTCTGGCAGTCCCTGGCCTTGTGTGGAGGTTCATGCCTTGTTTTTGTGTTTGGCATGTGCCTCCGGTGTCTTGTCATTTGTCCCGCCCCCTCGTCCTCCTGCTTATTGTTAATTATTACTTATTCCCATCACCTGTTCCCCGCTCGTTATCTTGTTTGGTTCATTCTATTTAATGTCAGTGTATCTTTAGTTCTGTGCAGGATCATTGTGTTGTGTCAAGTTCTCGTGTTGCATGTACGTTCAAGTCTTGCTACCAAGTCTAGTTATCTAGTCGAGTCTTAGTGTCATCTGTCAGTTTCATGTGTTCGTGTTGTGTACCCCCTCGTGGGTTTTTGTTTTGTAAATAAATAAAGTGTTTTCTGTTTTTCCCCGACACCGTCTGCATTTGGGTTCATCTGTCCTGCTAATCCTCACAACACTTCTTTTAATCAAATAGCTATTTATTGCACATAAGGATTCATATTATTTAGGATGCAAAAAAAATAAACCTCAGTAATCAGATGACAGAACACAGAGTAAAATCATTTAGATCACAGATATCAAGAAAACATTATACATAAATAAACATCTGCATGTTTCAAGGTTGAGTCAATTTAATTGTCAAAATTGTAGTCTACCCAACAAGTGCCAGGGTAACGGGTTGGTTGATCTGCACCTGCCCAGACAGGCACAAGTGACATTCAACAATGCCCTGAAAGCCAAAGAGACAAACAGTCAGGCGAGGTTGTGGGGAGCAGCTTATCACACGTGAATGGGACCCTGCATGTGGCTACAGCATAAAAGGTTCCCAATCTATTTACTGAAAACATCACATAGAAACATGATAGATCACATGTCCTTCAGCATCACTGACTTTAGATTTTCCTCCATTTTTTTCCATTTCTCAGAATCCCATTTATTTATATTTTGAGCAAATCTATTGTTCAATCTATTTTGCAAACTGACCTATTAAAATTGTTAAAAATAAATGCCACATTATTCTTGTTTATAGTTGGCCTCAGCTTTGGAGGCCAGTGATGTCATCATGATGTCACTACAGCCCTGGCTCAGTCTTCTTTTCTCTAATGATCTTTCTAAGACAGTAAAGGCTTTAAAGTTTCATTGGGTGCATGTAAAAAACAGAAATTCACCCATATGTTTTGACTACCAGACACAGATTCTCTCTCAGTATGCTAAACATCCCTTTCCAAAGCCAATTGGATTTCCTTATCAAAACCCAGCAATTCCCTTTCAGGGGTTTCACCTGCCAGATGAGCTAAGCCTGAGGGTCCGTCTCGATTCAGTCCTTTTATCAAAGACTCTCATGTATTCCTCTAAGATATCGGCGAACGAGGGAGATTAAGACGTGTCAAATATCCAACATTTCATTGAGTACTCAGCAAGTGTTAAGATGAAGAAAGATTTTATCCTTGCAGGTGCTGAAGATCAGAGAGGGGTCAAGATTTTTAATCTAAAAGCATTTTGTGAACATAGACGCAGGGTGCCGTTTTTACAGTAGATGATTGGGTTGGTTTAACCTCAGTATCATAGCATATAAACACTTTAGGGAACACACAAATCAATAGTCATCCAAAGTAGTGCAAAGTCATAACTATATCTGTTCACCATATCCGAAAGTGATGGGAAAGAAAGAGCAGAAATAAAAACTTGGTCAACCCCAACAATAGCCACACAGTTCGAAACTGTGCTCCTGTTATATGCCATAAATTTCATAATACTGTATCAATGTTAGTCTAATCAGGACTGATATGAGTGACTGATTTTTTTACCATAATAAAATACAGTACATGTAAACAATTACGCCAACGTTTTCAAAAACTTGAGTTTGAAGCCTGATTTCAAAAGTCTGTGTTTTTAGGACCCAAAAATGCTGTTGTCTTGCAAACGAACAGCCAAAACCCATAAAAAGTTTCCTGTTTTTGTACACTTTACTAAACAGTGTTGAAGTCCTTTTAAGGAAGTGTGCCATGTACACTGTAAAACAAATCCTTGTCATACTTACATTTTTAAGTTTAATTAACTTGAATTTATAATTAATTTCAACGTTCTTGACTAGTGAGGAGTTGCTATAAATTATAAAAATAAAGTTGAATTAGCTTATTTTTATTTCAACTTAATTTATTAATAAGCAACTCCTCACTAGTCAAGAAAGTTGAAATGAATTGTAAATTCAAGTTGATTAAACTTAAAAATTCAAGTGCAACAATGATTATTTTTTACACGTCTTTGGTTCAACTCAGCTCTCAGATTTTGTTCATATCACTTAGCTCAGCCAGAGATAACATTAAAATCCGTAAATCGTTTTCTCTGCTTCTACAGGGCAATGTACTAAATCCAATCTGTTCACCCCTTCTGCATCAGGAGATTACATGTGGTCACCCTACCAGCACAAGTGATTTCATGTAAGAAGTGAGAAAGGGCATCAGTTCAAAATCATAACTTTAAAAATGTATTTCACGTCTGGGGTTTCACGTCACTGCTGGTTATTTTAGTGAAGTGATAGTTCTCTGGGAGCTCAAAAATAAGTCTCCATATTTCCTGCATATCAGGTTGCTGTGCAATTCATACAAAAGTTAAGTCATACTAAGAAAAATGAAATGATTCAAAACTCATCAAAATTCATGGAGCCATGAGTCAAATTGCTAATGGCCGAGTACTTTTGTGAATTTAAGTGGAGGAATTATGAGGATTGGTTTCAAAAGGATCAAGGCAATTTTGCAATTGGAAAAAAACTACCTCCAGCCAAGTGACTGCAAATGACATCCATTATAACGGCCTTCAATTTATGTATGCATGAAAAATCCGATAAAAATACAAGAATGATGTTTTTGATATGGTTAATCCTCAGGTTTCAGAAGTTATGTGATTATACCCCAGCTATTTTACCATTGTTTTTAGCTTCAAGGACCTAGAAAATTAACTAAAACACATAAGACCAGGACACGGCCAGTTTCAACTCCATGTATCCTCTGTGAGATGTTGCTTTATATGCTTGAAACACTATGCCATTAATGTTACCATTGAGACACATTTTAAAGAAAAACACCACCGTTTTTCAATATTTTACTATGTTCTTACCTAAACTTAGACTAATTAATAAATACCTATCTTTTATCAAAACTATTCATTTATTTAATCTTTGTACAGCGTGTCGTGAATGTGTTAGCATTTAGCCTAGCCCCATTCATTCCTTAGGATCCAAACAGGGATGAATTTAGAAGCCACCAAACACTTCCATGTTGTCCCTATTTAAAGGCATACATAAGTGGTTACTCTGAGAAGTATGGTGGCACAAAATAAAACATGCCGATTTTTTAAGTTTGCAGCACTTCGACCTTGGGCGCAGTAATATTGATGGAAGTTTGAGCGAGAGGGGGAGGAGTCAGGAGTGATGAGGTTACTGCGCACGGAAGTGCTAAATGTTTACACATTCACAACGCGCTGTTCAAAGATTAAGTGCATGCATTGAAAAAGATAGGTATGTATATATTTTTTATATGTTTTATTATACATTTATATGTATTTAAAAACTTTGGTGTTTTCCTTTAAGCATCACGAATTTTAACTTCTCAGCAATGTCATGAGGTTTCTCCTACCTTATTGGTTGTTGTGGACACTGTTACGTGTTACGTCAGCTGGCAGAGCAAAGAGACATCCTGTAATTTTGAGGATAAACAAAAACATAATTATTTAACATCTTGAAAGCAGCCATTTACTTGGGTAAACACAATGAAAGAAACGATGCAATGTTTTAAACAGTCTGACGTCGGTTTCCAGGTAAAGCAGACAAGTTAGGAGCCTTTTTTGTTGGAACAAGCAACTAAACAAAACCTTGAAGCTCATGAGAAAGGCCGACAGCATATAGCGTTCAAAGGGTTAAAAGGGTTGCCGATAACCCTTCATCTGGTGCACTGAAGTTAATGGTGAGACGTATGAATGAAGAGAATTTTAAGCGCATCAAGAGACATGTATACAATTATATTTGACATTTGAATAATTATTTTTAATATATGACAGTAAATTCCCTTTTTGGCAGGTTAAGTGAAAACCTGAACAACTGGCCCGGCCGGGTCAATATAAAAAAATCTTTGCGTTGAGCCCTGCTCTGGCCAACATGTTTTTTATGATTAACCATCTCAAATACTATCTAAAGATATTTCATGCTCACCTACTGTAAACATGTAAAAATGAGCAATGATGCTGTTAACAGCATGGCTGCAACTGGGCTGCAAGCCAAGTACTGCAGGCAATCCCTTCATGCGGATATTACTACAGTTTATAAGACAATGAAAATCATGTACATGAGTAAGGAAACAGGATTCAGAATATGCAACTGCTAGTTCAAAAGACGTGTCACAGACAAGTCAATAGGGACTTTAAGCAACAGCTGGGAATGGAACGGCTACGGCGACCGGAAGTAAGCTGTCAGACCGCCGTAGCCAAGAACGTAAAAATCACTAAGCAACCATAAACAAGACAGCGCAACGCGGTATTAATTCATTTATTAAGATACAAAAATATGTAATGTAAAAAAGTAAGAGAAGGATTGCTTTTGGCATTAAATGACAATCTTTTGTCAGAAGAAGAGTTTTTACTATTGTATGATGTAAATAAGTCTAAAAACCTAATACTGAAAATGTTGAATACTTAAAAATCTTTAAAATTAGCTTAAATTTAAAACATTTGAACACATATTATATAAAAGACTTGTGGTACAATCATAAACTGATGCAATTACAATGTCATATGCCATAAAACATAACATTTATTTACATAATCTCTCACGTTGTAGCGACTACGGCAAATCAGCTGTTCTCCCGTAGTAGACCGTTACAGTAGAACGTCGCAAAGTAGCAGTTAAATTCGCGCATGCGCAATACAACGCCATAATGCCGTTGCCGTTCCACTGAAGGCTGTTGCTTAAAGTCCCTAATAATCCATACAGTACACAGAGCCATGGATAATATGGCCTGCATCCTGACACTACTGTACATTATAACTCATTATAACACAACAAATGCTAAGCGCGCACACACACATAACCTATACACAGGTTTGACTCTTATGTTTAAGAGCTACACCTCCCTCAAACCCTTAATACTGAAAATGAAGTGTATAAAGTAGGAATTAAACGCAACTGATGTTCATATGCCCCAAAGCACGCTGGGTAACCAGCAGTGCTACAACACTCCACTGTTAAACTGAACCACTTGAACAATCAGCACACCGAAAGACAGCTCAAGCGTCAATCTGCCTGTACACATGTCCTGTCCTTCACACAAGTGTCTTATTCATCATCAGCACCTACAGAGGTAGAGTAACACCAGGCAAAGCACCTCACCCCATGCACCCTTAACTTCCCACAATCTGAGGCGATAACACATTCATTTTCACGCCCTGTCCTTCAGCATTCCTCTCACCGAACGATTGAAGATGCGTCTCACGATCATCCTGGTGATAGCCACGGCTCTTTGACTGCTGGTTGACCTTGAGTCATTTTAACACCTTGCCAGTGACATTCAAAGATCAAAGTCATGGTTGGACAGGTGTTACTCTATGACTGCAGCTAAAGCATGCGGATATCATCAGTGATGACCATTGTGGTGGTGTTTCCCAAAAAGAGATTTGTTAAAATTGCAGACAGTGAATGTATTGAAATGTCAATGACAAACACACGCACTCATACTGCGTTAAAAGCCAAACAAGCTTCCATTAGGTTTTGATTATAAAATTAATTATTAACGTAATTTACATCCATTTGCTTCTGCTTTATTATTTTTTACAAAAATGTACTGTCATTTTTATCATATGCTATGAGTTCTCAAAGTTTTAATGTCAATTTGAAGTGAAACAAACTTTTGGTGCAGTTTGTAACTTTGGCAGCACTTTGAATTGACTTAAATGAATGCAGTCAATTAAACATCCAGCAGGGGAGCAATTTAACTTTTAGCAATAAAGTTTACTGGTTTCTTTTTTTATACTGTATAACAAAGGTTTATACACTTTTTGGTATGCACAGAGAAAGGAGAGATGAAGAAATCAAAAAAGATTTAGAGTACAGTGTAAAGCAGGTTTAGTCGATTAAAAACAAACAAAGAAAAACTTTTAATAGTCTTGTACATATGGCATTTACCTTGCATTACTGTGCTTTTAACATCCACTAGATGGCAACATTACCATGTAACACACACACACACACATTCTGGTTTCCATGTTTTGTGGGGACATTCCATAGACGTAATGCATTTTATACCATATAAACTGTATATTCTATTCCCCTTACCTTTGGGCATAACGTAGGCCAGTCAACAACATGAAAATCCTCAGCATAAAACCATCAGCAATGTCGACTTCACATGTAACAGTCCATACAACACCAGCTCAACCGAATAGTCCCAAAGCAGCGCGTTAAGTCAATGACTACAATGAAATTCATTACATATGTAAAAGAAAACACACCATAAGCATACAACGCAACTAATGTGACCCTGGACCACAAAACAAGTCGTAAGTCGCATATGCATCACTTGAACCAAATGCTTTCAAAAAGTGGTGGGGACATGTCCCCAGCGTCCCCAGTAGGGATGGGCATTCGATTAAATTTTTTTAGTCGATTGTCAGGAGAATACAAAATACAAAAATACAGCGTGTTTTCCTCCATGAGACCTTTATTACAAGATCAACTTGTGGAAGACAGTTAAACTACATTTAGTTAGACCTTTTCATGATTATTCTTTTGAAATCAAAACGGAAGGTCACAGATAACGGAGTATGGTGTCAAATATTGCACCCTTGTGGTAAAATGTTGAATTGCCGCTACACAGTGAAATTCATTTAATTGCTTCAAGACACATGCTACGCTAGGCAACGCAACCTGCATTAGATAAAAAAAGTATTCGATTAATCAATAACAAATTAACGTCATCGACGAAATTCTAAACGATCAATTATCGATTGTCGATTAATCATACCCATCCCTAGTCCCCAGTGTAAATGACAACTATGTATGGTTGGGTTTGTCCATTTTTGACCGAATGCATATTTAGCACCAATATGTGAAAAACAAAAATCTGTAAGACACTAATCTGATATTTATGGTAAAACTTTTACTATAAGATTGCTGTTTTTTCAGCCTATGGTTAGGTCAAATATGGAGATTTAATTTTGCTTGTCAAAGTTTTATTTCAATATGGATTGAAACAACCTTGCATTCTTTATAGTGATGTTTGCTAAAATCTCATCATCAGATTTAATATACAAAATAAACAATGTATTCAAATTACTTATTCATTTTCTTTGTATGCAGTAGCACAAGTTTATAAACAATAAAATCTCAGATAAGTTCAAGTAGTTCCACACACAAGAAGATTTTTGGACCTGTGGTTTTTAAAATTGTACATATTTTTGTTGTCTATTGAACCATAACCATTGTATAAAAACAATATCAGTTTGCAATGGTGCCTTTGGCTGAATGACAGCGGTTGTGATATATGTCCATACCACAGTCTTGCGAGTGTGATATTGCTTCAAAACATTACAGTCGGCAAGGATGTTAGTAGTCAGTGGCATGCAGGAGGATTCAAACTATAAATATTTTTCTGCCAAACTCGTTGCTATGATACAATATGAGACTCTGTTGTGTTATTTTTCCCAAAAATGTTGTGAAGATTAGGTAGCCTATTACAGCAATTGCTTAAACAAGTAATGTAAAACATTTATTTACGATAAATGTAAAAATGTAACAAACACATAACCTTTGATGATGGTCGGCACTAATCAAATCTCCACGTCATACATCCATTTTCTATACTAAATTTTTCTCTGGGGATGCTGGAGTCCATCCAAGCATCTCAGGCCGAAAACAGGGAAACACCCTGCACGGTCGCACAATCTATCACAGGGTACACACAACCATCTTTAAACCGTTAGTAACCAAAGAGTAAACCTTGACAGTTTGTCAATTATTGTGGAAAGCATCAGCGCACCACACACGTCAGCCTTGCGGTGGTTAATCTGCACAGGCTTGCAGGCACATCTTGTCACTTTTTGTTGAGTTGTCGAGTATTTTCCAGTGCACGAGCAGCTAGTGAGCCAGTCGTGAGCATCTGTCAGGCCTGAATACAACTGAACTGACCCTGTCTTACAAAACAAAACTCTATGGTCAGTGTTTTCCACGCTGTGTGACAATTTCACGCCGATTGCTTTTGAATGACATAGCATTCTGTGTTATTTCTCTAGCAGATTGCCAAATGCCTGGCCATATTTGGGAATAATGATACAAGGGAAAAATGACTTATAGAGCTGAGGGTTTTTGCTGAGAGCAGAAAATATCCAGCTTATGCTAACATATGCTTCATCAGCCTTTTGATGCAATATCTAAACAAAACAGCCACACACAGAGGATGGGACAGTTGCAGAATCACTCCCGTATCCGCCTCGCCTGCTGTTACTGTATATATTTCATATGATGCGTGACATTGCTACACATTTCATTTTAAGCAAATAAACAAAAATGGATAAACTTACTTTTTTTAGCTAACATTTGCAGAAAAAAAGGCCATCAGTATTTTCTATGTACAGCTCTAAAAGTTTTTGAAAAAATGACTTACATAATAATAATAATGTCAATGACATCAATAATAATAATAATAAATATTAAATAATAAAGTTATACGTTGCTTGCTTGATATTTAAAACATGCATTCAGTAGTTATTTGGAATAAAAAAATTAAATAATTCATATAAGTGTACATACGCATGCTGTGCCAGAAAGGAATAACACAGCTGAAAATGTTTAAGAATATTTTGTTTTAACAGCAAAAGAGCGATCTGATCTAAAGTTATGTGAACTATGTGTAAAGAAGCCCAGCTATGCTCTATCCAACAAATTTATGTGCATTTATATTAGTCATTCACATATTTACGGTCGCTATCCCACCAGCACAAAATTTAGCAGAGTTTTTATTTCTTCAGTGAAAGGGAGCCAATGTTGCTCCTGGAGAGTGGGTTGTTATTTTTGTGTGAAGTGTAGGGTGAGTGGGTTTATCTTGGATACTTATCTTAGCAGACCTGTCACATGGGAGGTCCTGCATTGTTTTAAAGCACAGCGAGGCACTGTGGGAAAATCTCGCTCTCATGCAAGATGCTAAAAAACAGTGCGATGCGAAATTTAATTTGTGAACTAGTAAAAAACCGTGAGATCCTAAATTGTTTACAAATTTGAAATCTAAATCATTCTTTTTTATTTTAAAATCCGTAGGATTGATTGTGAAATAAATAAGCATAACACTCTTCTTTTGATGTTAACCCTTTATATTTCTTGGATTCTTTTAGAAACTTTTCAAACTTTATTTTGCAGTTCAAAGCTTAGAGCTTCCAAAGCACTGTAATGTTTTTATTGAAATCTGGAACACAGACGAATGTTGAATACATTTTGTATTACTTATCTATAATGTACCGCATACGCTCAAAGCTTCGCTTCAGAGAAAAAATTGATTTAGCATAAATCAGATGGCACAGGCACAGAGTTTTCTTGCTGAAGCCAAAATAAAGGTACAGCAAAACAGCACATCTGATGTGTCCAGAATGTTGGAATACAATGAAAGACAAACAAAAAAATGATTTCACTCCCAGCATTTTTTTGCCTGAATGCCAGACTTAGTGGCAGGCATACAATACCTTTTTTACAACCACACATCTTCAGTGACATCAAACAGATCCATTTGCCTCTCATTACTAAAAGTTTGGCACCAACCACAGAAAAACATTTCATTGCCCACTGATCTAATGGAATGACTTTGTATTTTGAGTTAAGCTATATAAAAGTAAACAGCACAGAGACAGGTCCTTTAACAGTTTTGTGTCATATGCAGTTTCACAGGCTCCTGTGCTATGAGTTATGTAAAGCGTTAGATATTACGTAAAACATCTCTGGCCAAAATGTACACAGCAGGGCTATTCAGCTCCAGATCTGGAGACCAAGCCCAATGTCTGAAATCCCTATGTCTGGTACCCTTTTAAAAAGTACAGCTTTGGACCCAAAGAGTGCGTATTAGTACCTCAGAGGTACATATTGGTACATATTTCACAGGACCTTTTTAATAGTTACTGACCCAGTGTACAGCCCCAAGGGTACATATTTTTCTGACAGTGTACATACATTCACAACTTATTTCCTTGTGACGTGATCCGTATGTTCATATTAATGTACTAACAACAACCGTGAAAAAAATCACTACAAAGTTTTTAAAGTGGTAATCCATCAATTTCGCCTCTATCACCAGGGGCGCAAATTCAAAATATGTGTTCGGAGTGTCATGTGTGTTGCTTGTGTTTTCAAAATATGTGTTTGTTGTGTCACTCATGTGAACATGTGCATCATTATTTTTGTCAAAAGAGTGCCTGCTGCACACACATCAAAACCGTTTATGATAAAAGAGACGATGACGATCAAAGAGATGATATTAAGCAGTGCCTGAAAGTAGTCCCTGCTATTGAAAGTAACCAAGGGGACTATTTTCGGGCAGTGTGAAATATATCTACGCCTGCTGCATTCCAACAGTGGAAATGAATTAGACACGAGTGAAAAGAGCAAGAACTTACTAAAAAATGTCCTTTTGTGCTGTTAAGTGTCAGAATAAGAATGCCAAAAAAGTTGGCTTTCATTTTTATAAAATACCATCGTCGCAGACATCATTTGAAGATAAGCGTAGGTGTTTATGATTACAATAAGCCCTTAAACGGACAGAATGGAGCGAGAAAATCATCTGGGAATCTTTTAATAATTAGAATAGAAAATAAGTACACTCTAAAAAAACAAACGGTGCTATATAGCACCAAAACAGTTGCTTTGGATCGTAACGATAGAAGAACCATTTTAGTGCCATATAGCACCGGTGAAGAACCAGTGAAGCACCAGTGAAGCACCAGTGAAGCACCAGTGAAGCACCAGTGTAGAACCATATAGGGGCCATATAGCACCACATATGGTTCTACATAGCACTATATGGTTCTACACAGGTGCTTCACTGGTGCTTCACTGGTGCTTCACTGGTTCTTCACCGGTGCTATATGGCACTAAAAATGGTTCTTCTATCGTTACGATCCAAAGCAACTGTTTTGGTGCTATATAGCACCGTTTGTTTTTTAGAGTGTAGAGAAGATGTCCGGTGTTCTGTCGAAGTCTGTTCCCTCCATGTGTTTCTTATAGCGTTTTTATCACGTTACAATTATAATTTATTCAGAATAAATGTTTTTTTTATACTGAAAAAGCAATAATATCACAATTTTTTAAAAATATTTCATAATTTTTTCGTTTTCTATTATTTCTTTTTATTTCCTTATATCTTAGCTTATGTCTTCTTCCTGTTTGTTCTAAAATTATTATGTTTACATACTTAATAAATATATCAATATAGCAGACACACACACATTATGTAAAGTGTTATTAATATATAAACAGGCCTTTTTAATGTATGTTTAAACATAATACTTTTATAATAGTTTTAGAACAAACACGTAAGATAAATATAAGGAAGAAATAGAAAACAGGAAAATTATGAAATATTTAATAAACGCTATTATATATAATACATGATAGTATTGCTTTTATATGTACTTTAGCGATTCAGACTGTAAAAATAATTGATTTAGAAAAAAAGAACAATACATACATGCATATCAGTAGCCAAGCCATTTAAACTTTTTATATATCTAAAAAATAAACGTTACGTGATTAAAACGCTATAAGAAACATTGCACTAAAGGGAAACATAGGGGAATCAGACTTCGACAGAACACCGGATCCATAAAAATCACGGTTTAATGCTAAAACACTTCACAACCTTACTGCGGAGCAGTCACTTTCTGCAACCAGTTTGGCTCCGCCCACAAAAAACGTCATCTCTGTTTGCAAACACGAAATTGGTCTATAGATTGTGCTAAGCTATGCTAAAAGTGCTAGCGCCAGACCCGGAGATCAGCTGAATGGATTCCAAAACTATGAAAATCTAATGTTAACCTCTAGGGGAGCTAGAAAATGAGCATATTTTTAACAAAGTGGAGTTTAAGACACTGCCACCAAGTGCACAATTACAAATACAATACACGTCATGGGATCCTTATAACATATGTGTGAATGCATGCACAAATTCAGGAAAATGTCACTGTGAAAAAAAAAACGCATAACCTGCTTATCCACAATTCCTGCAGTTTTTTTATTCTTTGCCTTTCCTGCATGGGTAGTCAGCAATTCTGTCAATTGCACAGAGATAACTTACATCTTTAACATGGAAAAATCTTTGGTCTTTTCTCATTTTTATAAGCAGCAGCCAACATTGCTGAACCAAAGAAATTGAAAGTTGGATAATCTGACAGGCCATTTATAATATGGATATGTGTAGCTTAAATAAAGTGTCATTCCTTTGAGAAAAAAAGATTTGTGTAAAAATAAAAATAAAAAGTGCTCCTTTTAAGCAGATTTAAAAACTACAATGTCCTCTCATCTCTAAAGCGGTGCAGCATTTGGGATGCTTCAGAGATATCTGATAATCTGATAACTCTCTCCTATGACCTAATTGTCATTTAAAATGAACATCCAGAAATGTAAACATTTGACTCAACAAGGAAACTCTAACTTCCTGTTATCTCTTCTGCAGTCATCACGCTCATGCTTTTGTCTTTTAGCAAATCCTGCTTTAATCCTCACTAAAATATCTGCTGTAATCTGCAACAGCCATGTAACCCATGTGACGGTGTCCCCAGACGAAAACTCAATATTAAAGGTGGAGTGCACAATGTTTGAAAAACGCTTTGGAAAAGGGAGTCGGGCTGACTACCAAAACACACTAGTAGCCTATCAGCAGTAAGGTGCGTTTCTACTAACCGACATCCTTGCCGGGGTTGCGTATGTGTGGGGCGGGTCTATCAAAAGAAGGTCCAGATTCTATTGGGGTAGGGGCGTGTTTGTTTTGGAGATTTCAAATATCAACACTGACTTTTAAACGTTGTGCACTCCATCTTTAACTTAAATTTTTTTCATTAAATTTATGCAAATTATTTAATCCATTTCATATAGTTCCAATACAATCTCATGGTTGAGGTTGCTTCTTTGTATTAATTTGAACGATCAGATTTGCTTTCACCCCTGTGATGTAGGGATGGGGGTTCATTTTTTATTTCTATTTCTAATAGTCTATTTTTCACTCACTATGAAATCAATTCATACAAACTCTTAAGTATGAATACATTTCTGTGAGATCAGGCTGGTAGTTCTGTAGGTTTGACAACTATTATATCATTTGTGCCTTAGTTTGTCTAAAGCAGGGGTCTCCAACCTTTTTGTGAGCAATGGATAAAACAATCTGGAGGGCTACTTTTTGATATTAATCTACTCAAAACTTTTTTGTTTTACTTGTTGATTCTCTTTTACTTTACTTGTTGATTTGTTTTATCATTGTTTTAAAAGTTAACATACATAAAAAGCCAAGCTTATTTAAAAATATGCAATAAATAAATACAGTAAATATTACAATTCAGACTATTAATAGAATGTGCTTTGATAGGCACCTCACAGACACTGTTTGGGCTTCCAACATAAAAACGTAAAAACGTTTTTGTAGTGCAAAAACGCAAAAAAGATTGTAGTTCACAAACACCTATGAGCTACAGCAACATGAACTAATTTCTCTGCATCAGAGCATGAATCAAACAAACAGTATGCTATCACATGACCAGGCCAGACAAAATGAGCTTATTTTTCATGTTTTAGCTTGAACTGATTTTATAAAAAAATCTCAAAAATTCTGTGGAATTGGTTCGCATTTGGCAAAATGTGTTAAACAGAACTGAATGTACTGCACTCTTAGTTATTCTTAGCTTAATGCATTATCATATTAGCCAAAATATTTCAAAAACAGACATGGCACAGGTGAGGTTCAGAGCCTCTGAGGACACTGATTGATTTACAATAAGTACAAAACAGATATTTAAGTCACAGGCTGTGCAATTATGCTGTAAAGAAATATAATAGCTAAAGCTCTGATTGGTACTATGCATTTTTCATCTGACAAGCTTCTCATTTCATTTATGCAGAATAAAGGATGTAATTGCTCTTATTTCAGTAGATTTGATGCCCCTTTGTTCCTGCTGATATCTATTGTAGGACAATCAAATAAGTGCTGTGTTAGATTATCACCCTGAAATCACAGTAGATGGAGATTTACTTACTGTATAAAGGAAGAGCATTTCATGTATACATTGTTTATCAGAATGTGGTATCTGTAGGTTACCAGTTTAATCCGCTTACACGCTTCCTATCCCTACCGTGTCTATATATATATAAATATTAATTTATCCCTAGGGTTTTTTGTCCTTCTAGGATTTTTTCCCATTGGGTTTTCTCCTAGGGGTTTTTTTTAGTCCCAGGGAGAGTCAGCCAACTTTGGCTTAACTTAGCACTTTACTGTATACGTTACATTATTAATACGCTTGCTTACACGGTTTATCCTTAGCTGCTATATTCTACTTCTTATACTATGTATTGATTTTCAGTGTTCTACTCTACATCTACTCATGTAAAGCTGCTTTGCAACAATTAACAATTGTGAAAAGCGCTATATAAATAAAATAAAATTGAATTGAATTATCAGCATCTAGAGTCTCTAAACACACGATTTACAAAAAAGGTCATTTAATGATAAAAATTAATTTTGAAAATTGTTAGCACAACAATAAAGTTGATTAAGTTTTGTGATATATTTTTAATTTATTCACAAAATAAGTGTGACACCTTTTGGTTGAATCTCAGCATTTTGTGACTCAGAGAGAAATATCACATTCACATTAAGTAACACATTAAATCCCATTTATGTTCCCTTAGCATTTAATTAAATTAATTTCACCCTACAAACATACAAACTGTATGCAAAAATTTTGTACCACACTATATAGTGAATGACTTTCAACATGTTGAATCACAGCAGGAAAGTTTATGTATGCTAGCTGGAAAGAAAAGTCTGATGTTAAAAGCACACGGTGTGCGTTTACAAATCTGCATACCTCCAGGTTAAGCCAAATCCTTTGAAATACTTTTATAACTTCCATGAGAGCCATAGGCATGATGAGAAACACTGTTGCCTTATACCCAGGAAGGAAAATCCATTTATTGCATTTGGAAGCCTGTAAAGAAGACATACATTTGCTTATGGTATTTACATTTCACATTTAAGAAAAACACACAAAGTCCCACACTGGTTTTATTGCACAAGATGCAAAAAACATTGACTTTACACCTAATAAATAAAGTTTAAAGTTTTTGGATGTTAAACCAATGTTGCATGATACTGTATATTTAGCCTAAAAACTAATGTAGCCTGTCTTAGATATACATTTTTTAAGAGGCGATCTGGTCAGAGAATTAAGATAAAACATTTAAATGATCAACGAGAACAAAGACAGCAGGTGCTACCACATTTTTGAACATATCTGAAACCCCTGCTGATTTGCAGAGGGTAAGCCAAGAACCAATTTATCATTATATTGGTCATACATATCATTACATCATTATATCAATATATTATTTGTACAGACTTTGAACTTGACGGATATAAACAATATGCAAGGCAGCTGTTTTATTACCCTGATGTAATGCCTGCCCAGTGATGCAATGTTGGCATCCCTGCTGGAAGCATGAAATGATCAAAACTGGCATAGGAATCATCCAAACATTGCAAGAACCTGGATGTACTTTTCCTTCATTTAACACAGATATGAAAAACAGAAAAGGTAAGTAGCACAAGAACCTAATGGGTTCCATACAGGGCCATAAAAATGCCAATAACATGTCTGTCACATTGTGTTGCCAAGAATTTCTGGATCAGGTTGCTACAGTTTTCAAAATAAAAGATGTTCTTTGTGGGGCTGTATATGTGACCCTGGACCACAATTTTTTTTTATTAGTTTTAATAAACAAAGTTTTATTAGTTTTATTTATTTTATTTTATTAGAGTCTGGCCTCTCATTTGCTACTTGCCCAGAATTCTGCTGCCAGACTTTTAGCGTGTATTAAGAAGAGAAAGCATATTACTCCTGTGTTAATCAAACTGCATTGGTTACCCATACGCTACAGAATACACTACAAAGTGCTGTTGTATGTTTTTAAGGCTCTGCATGGCCTAGCACCTGAATATGTTACTGATTTTATCAGTCGTTGCCAATCCAGATATGTGTCTGTGTTGCTTTTTGCTACAACTGCATCCTGCTGCTCTTATTAAAAAATACATTCAGTGGCTCTTCTGAGAGCCGTACTGCGTTCCAACGGCACACTACCGCCTCTCATTCACTCTCACACACCTACACAATCCACATTCAAACGCTATATAAGAGTGAAATCATCTTTGAGAGCCTCATCTTCTCGCTCTCTTACGCATGTTCTTCTCCACCCACGCTGTCTTTCCATGACAGATTGTGGGATGTTTTAAAAGCTTTGACTATGAGCATTTTTACTCACTAATCTGTCAGAATTCCAGTACAATGAACTGAGGTTAAGCGGGTTAATACAGGTTAACGGCAACTGATATGTAATTCAATCCATTACACTTTCATTAGTTTTAGTTCCATCATTTTATAAAAGTTCATTCATTTCATGATGTAATGGACTGAAAGACTCAAATCTGTTCCTAAATTGAGCTTTAATTTTGAAAGATTTGTATAAATGATAATGATTATGTAATTTTAGAAAGGCAAGTGTCTCTCTTAGATTTCATTTACGGTTTATTTCAAGGTGTTGTGGCCTTGTTTACACCTGGTATTAAGATGCGTTTTGGTTGATCGGCTTACAAGTGGACGACTCTAAATACAGGTATAAAATGTTTCAAGCTTGTCCACTTTTGAACACATTCACATTCACAATTCAAACTTTTGTGGTGGATATGCTCATGTGGTGGAATGTGTTTGAACAGTCACTTCTAGGGCCCTATTTTACGATCTGAGCGCATGGTCTAAATGGGCGTGTCCGAATCCACTTTTTCTGATTTAACGACGGGAAAAATGGTTTGTGCGCCGAGCGCATGGCCGAAAAGGATTAGGATCTATTTTTGTAATGAGTAATGGGTGTGTTTTGGGCATAACGTGCAATAAACCAATGAGAGTCTCATCTCTCATCCCCTTTAAAAGCCCGTTGCGCTGGCTTTATGTCTAATCCCTATTTAGATGACTGACTTTGTAAACTGAAAAACTAAGCGGAGGAAGATCCCCAGTTTAAGATTAATGTTAAATAATTGTGTTGTTGAAAATTTTTATTTTCTTATTAAAACCTTTAAAACCCGTTTTCTTTTAGTTATGGAAGTAAAAAAACAGGCTATCCAATATCATAAAAAAATAATTTGCAAGAATGTAAGAAAAGGTTTGTACTCTAAAAATACTTTATTTGTAACAAACAGGAGATAAAGAACTTACAAACGGCTTTCCACACGTTTCAGCACTTGGACAGCGCCATTAGTTTTTTTAAGCATTACTTAAAAATGTTTCTCATCTCACCATATCCACAGGTACAGAGTCATCATATACAATAAATCCGTGAGGTAGCATTTAAAAAAATCATTTAAAAACAGATGGATTTGTTTAAAGCAAAGCATTTATTTACTGACCAGGCTGCAGGTGAAGCAGCTCTTTTTGTCTTCTAACGTCTCATAATCGGTCCTCATTTATGTCCATGTGACTCAATAATAATCTTTTACATTCGATCCTTTAATCTTTTATATTTAAAAGCGTTTTTGTGCTGCTGCGCATTCATGTATGTGATAAGCAAACCCGCGTTGTTGTCATGTTTATAGGCGCATATTACTAATGCGCACTTTAAATAACAAAAAACATATTGCATATTACCAGGTTTTGTTGGTCAATGGCGTAGTCTATTTTAGTTGCCAAAAAAATAGCAACGCGGCAAAAATGCGCCTGAACACACCTCGTTTTCAGACCAGAACGCCCATGGGCGCAAAAGGGGGCGCAAATTCATTTGCTATTTAAACAATGTGGCGCTAAATGTGAAAATGATAATTGCGCAGGGTGGAAACTAGCAAAAGACACTTGCGTCGCGCATTGCGCCGGGTGTAAGATAGAGCCCCTAATGTGTGATGTACCAAGGTCCTGACTAGCGTGAACCCTCTATGCGCCATCTTTAGGCTATCGTTGATAGCGGCAAAAGCAGCTGCTCTTCGCATGTGAAATTGTGCGAGTTTATTTCATCAATTGCTATGAAATCTGAGAAAGCCCTTGCGTATATATGTACAAACATTGTGCAGAATGTTTAATAACGACACAAGCAGCGGTACACTGACATAATGCTAATTTGTTTTACTATGATTTTTGGTTCGTTTAAACAGATGAGTTTAAAAAAAATCACCCCCTCACAGTTGTCATGAAGGGCAAAATTAGCTATATAGACCAAAAACACTGTTTGTACCAGGCGCAGGGACGTGCACAGGGGGGTTGCTCAGGTTGCCCGGGCAACTGCCCATGCCCTTCTCGACTCAAGTTGCCCTTCCGAGGTGGAAAAAAATAAATTTTATTTTAAATTTAAAATTACTTCGTTTACACTATGCAGCGTTCCTTCGTTACTGTATTTAAATTAATTACGAAATTTGTATTTTATTTTTAAATTGCTATCTTGTGTTTCTGGCGCATTCGCGAATTAATGACTCGTTTGAGTCGATTCCTTACAAAGTGTTGAAAATAAATGAGTCTTTTGAGTCGATTCTTTACAAAGCGAATGGGCCAAACGTTTTAAATTGGTTCGCGAATCAGTTTGAATGAATCGTTCAGATCGCTGCAAAAACGGAATCGTCCGAAGCTGTTTTACTCGTAACCTATGTAGAAACACGCAGAATATAACCAGTTTTGGGTGGCGTGGAAATGAATTTACCAATCTTTTAACTAAAAGCAAAACTTCACACATGTACCCGCCATTACATACACGCGACCTGTTCGTTCATCGTCAGACACAGTTAAACGCGTGCAACCTCCAGAAGCATTGTAGCACAGATTGAAGAAAATCCATCGATGATTGACATCTGATTCGCTGTATACTGTGCTGTATGATGTAAGTGATTCTCACAAAACACACGTGACATGACAACGTAAGAAAACATGAGTTTTGTCTAAAATCATTTTTATGTAAGTGTAAACTGTCAATGTCCTCAGACCATCTGAGGAGATTTCTAACTTTATACATATGCAAAACTGTTGTCAGTTTACTTGTCTGATATTTCAGCTATAAGCTACATCAATATTGAGACTAGAGTTAATTTGTTAATTTGAAATGCTTGTCTATTCTGTGTTTGTATTCTTTTTTCTGTACTGTTTGTGTATGTTGTAGTTTTACACATACTGAAGAAGTGCCCTTCATAAGTATTCTTCTGTTTGTTGTGGAGTCAAGAAATGTGTAAACATTAAAAGATGAGTCAAAAGTACAGAATCTGTCACATTATTTTTTTTAATGGTCACTGAGCTGTTTCCTGATTGTTTACACATGAAAAGCATAAAATGTGTAGGATCAGTTTGATTCACTTATGTGCATTTGTGTACAACATACATAAGTCAGCATTTAATGCTGTTGTTCTATGTTGTTAAAGCATGTATGTGTTGAAACATAAACAAAGGTTCATAAAATGTGACATTCTAAACTTCTGACATACTGATATTTATCTTACCAACTGATATTTATCTTAACAATTTCTGGTCTCCACAGCAAACAGAAAAATCTTGTCTTTACAGTTCTGATACTTATGGAGGGCACTGTATTATGTGTGTGTGTGTGTGTGTGTGTGTGTGTGTGTGTGTGTGTGTGTGTGTGTGTGTTTGCGCGTGTATATCTAGATTTATTTTTTCATGAGTAACTAGTAACTCGCTACTTTGAGTATTATTTTCATTGCATACTTTTTACTTCTACTTGAGTAATTATTTATTAAGGTACTTTTACTTGAGTAAAGTTTTTGGCTACTCTTTCCACCTCTGTTAAAATCTTCATGAATCTAGGCTGAGTTTGCCATGTTAGCCTAAATCAGGGGTGGGGAACCCTGGTCCTGGAGGGCCACTGTCCTGCAGAGTTTAGTTCCAACCCTAATTAAACACGCCTGAAAAATAAAATTAAAGTCTTCAGGATTTCTTGGAAATTAAATTCAGGTGTGTTTGATTAGGGTTGGAACTCCCTCCAGGACCCAGGGTTCCCCACTCCTGGCCTAAATAATCAGACAGATAGCAGCTAGCTATCATAGCTTGCAGACAAGCAGCCTAGGCTACAATTTTTTGGTAGGCATTAGGCAAACATGTTTGCTGATTTTAATAAAGACACTGTTAATCTCAGTCCATCATATAGGCCGTGAGTTTAAAAAAAAAAATTTAGGGGGGGGGGGTGCCCTTTATATAGGTCAGAGCAACTGCCCCTAAAAAATCCTGTGCACGTCCCTGGCAGGCTGTAAACATATTCTTTTCTGCTCTGAAGTCTATGGGAATTGACTCCCTTTTGGAGCCAGCCTCTAGCAGACAGTCGATGAAATACAATATAAAGAGCACCTATTTCATTGCTAAAAACGACGTCATTGTGTGTATTTGTTATAATACAATGTGTTCCCGTGGTTTATGGTTAAAAACACATTATTTTCCACATACTTTACATTTTTGTAGCTCCAGATTTCACTTTCTTTTTGAAATGCATGGAAGCTCTGTGTCCCTGATTGGCCAGCTAATCTGTACAGTAGGTTGACCCCTTGGTTGAAACCCATAGACTACCCCTTAAAAGTAATCATGATAGAAGAGGTCGAAAGTGGACAAACGAGATGGATTAAAACACAAGTTGTGAACAAACATGCGTCTCTCTAAACCAAATGCATCTCTCGCATTTCTCTCATCCAAAACATATCTGAATATCAGGTGTAAATGTGCTCTATGGTTTAAATACCATGCTTTGCAAGGACATTTCTACATTTAAATTTATGCATTCACAGTCAGAAAAAAATAATACCCTTTAAAAAGGTCATAATATGTACCAGAGGGTATAGATATGTACCTCTGAGGTACTAATATGAACTCTTTAGGTCCAAAGGTGGGATTGTTAAAAGGTTACTTTTTGACAGTGTTGTCAGACACCTTTATCCAATGCAACAGTGCCTTCAAACCAAACATTTCTTTTATCAGTATGAGTGCCATGGGATTGCCCTTTGCAATGCTGAAGGTCATGATCTACAGGAACATAACATCATAGAAGTGTGTTACTCAGTCTGTGAAAACCCAGCTGAAGTTATTTCTTTTTAGTTTTCTACATAATCATCCTAAATAATGTAAAGAACATTCTGTGATATCTTGATATTGACTGAGTAAAGTCATGTCAAAAATTGAAATCAATGTGAAATTAATGACTAAAATCAAACTTTAATGCTCCAAATCTCATTATTAGATTATGAGACTTCAGTCAGGGTCACATATATTGCACAACATGAGGTTTGCAGGAAATTTCAACGGAGTACAACTGATTCAATTGATATGGCGTTGAAGCGAAAGAGGTTTGAGTCAGATTTTCTTCTAGCAATTGGTCATTGCTATGCCATAGATAGTGCAGTGCAGTCGTATTGCTGACAGGTCGATATACTGCAGCCAGCAAAGTGCCAGGCCTGTAACATTCGCCCATCAGTCATCTGAGGTAAAGTTAAGTTCCTCTGAAATTCTTAATGTACTTCAGTTATGTATAAATGAACGAGCTAATGCTCTGCTATGAAAGTCATCATCATGGGGTTTGCATCTTTTATGTGTCATGTTCACTCCTAACATGCATTGATGCTACCCTGAGAAGCTTTTTATAACTGAGAATCTGCCAATAAGAAACTGATGAGCTTTCATTGCCCAGTCTGGTTTTAATATCACAGTTGGTAACAGAAAACTCTCACTTCCAGAGGGGAAATGAATGAGGGTGTATCTGGCTGTTATTACTGTCAAAAATAATACAGAAATAAACAAATGGATGACTTTCTTACTTTCATAGACCAAAAGTTTTGAAGAAAGTTTTGAGCACTGAAATTCAATGAAGACAGCGGCTGTAAAGCTTCAAAATGATCACAAAAGCACAATGAAAGCATTGTAAATGTCATCTGTATTAAATCATACAGTGAAATCGTATGAGAAACATACTGAAATTCAGACTTTTTGTTCCCAAGTCCTATGCAATTTGTATCTCTTTTATTTCTTTTTGCACATTTTTGACCTTGGCTTTGTTAATTTTCACTATAGGCTATTTAAAAGGAGGAACTTGAAGATTTTGCGAAACTTCACCTTTTGTGAATTTGTGAGGATGAAAGAAAGATGGCTTACATTTTTAAATTTGAGCTTACTATTCTTTTAAGCACAAAGTCAATGTAGGCTAACTTTTCTAATGTTAAGAACAGTGGTGGCGGGTGACTTCTTCGTAGGCGCACGATGCGAAGTTCTTCACAACATGTATGTAGCCCGTTGTGTGTGGTTCGTAATTTCAAAATATTTGTTCGGCGTGTTGAGTGAACCTATGTGCATCACGTGTTTTTTCAAAATAAGTGCCTGCTGCAGACGCATCTAAAGGGTTTATGATAAAAGAGACGCTCACATTTGCCAGATACTCACATAATCTCATGCGTAATCAGAGTTTACTGTTAAGTGAGTGTCTTTTGTGAACGTGAGCGTCTCTTTTATCATAAACGATTTTGACGCATGTGCAGCAACACACATGACACCCCGAACACATATTTTCAAATTGCCGCCCCTCGGACGAGGAGTTACGAGCCGCCACTGGTAAAGAAAGTGTAAATAACTAGCATGAATCATATTCTAACTAAAGTCTTGAATAATTCGAATGAATGTAAAAATTATGGTGAAAAAATCTGTCATATGGCAGCTTTTAAATCAGGGTATCTGATTTTGAAAAAAAAAATGCTAACTTTAGCCTACTAGCATGCGTCCAATGATTGCATTCCGTCCGAGTTCAATGATTTTTTAAACATTTTTTGGTCCTATACAGGATACCTTTCACAGATGACATATATTTATACAAATACATTTAAACACTTTAACATAGTAGCTATGACTAAAAATTTCAGCCAGCATAATTAAAAATGTTTCTGGATTAAATCAGATACGCTGCCTTTAACAAACCTCAAACTAGCTTCATCTCTATTAAAAAACATGAGTTAAATTTATCTAATAGATAAAGAAGGCCACATGCATTTGTCCTCTAAAGACGCACAGCAGTTGCCAGGACTGACGGGCGACCTTTCAGCCTAAATGTCTGGGCTGTAAATGATAGGCTGATAATGTACAGACATTATGAATTACGGGCAATTAGAAAGTGTGGCGTATGAGAGGTCACTCTGTCCTGTAGGATATTAGTCTCATTATAGTAGAGCATTTCATGCCTCATATTGGTAAAATATGCACAGTATGCCGTGAACAAAATAAATCCAGGACTAAGTGACTTATATAGGCTGACATTTTGTTTGCAGTCATTTCCCTTTCAGGTTCCGTTTGTTATGTGTCAGGTCCGTATGTCTGAATTACTAAATGTTAGTACTAAAATTAACATGTTATTCTTGCTTGAGTATCTACAAGAGTAAAACTAAATGTTAAAAGGATAATTCACCTAAAAATCGTTTACTCACCCATTATGTTGCTCCAGAGTTGTTGATCTGCTGAACGGGCTTTTAGTTATAACTAGATGAGGTGCAGTACAGTAGTTTTCCATCAGAAGGCAGTTTGTCTAAAATCCTGTAAAACATGCACAATTCAATCAGAACCACAGAGACATTTCATTCAGACCTCTACGAGTCTTTTAATATAGATGCTACTCCTCATGTTGTCATTAAATAGAAAAGAGGTATTTTGTTGTATCACTGTAGCCTACAGCTATTACAACCACTGTAGACTGTTGTAGACAATAGACATTGTTGTACATTACAAAGATGTTGTTGTGCAACCTGCTTCAATTACTGCATAGACAGGATACATGTTGCAAAAAGTGCTGTTGTTGAAGCAGAATAGCCACGTAATTCACAAAAGCTTTTACTGTGTGTCCCAGATGCAGTTAACCAGAGAGTACAGTACAGTATAACATGAACTACATCAAGGGTGGTTCTCGACGCTTTTTAAGGGAGTAAGTCTACCAGAGTATCATAAAAGTTTTATTTCGAAAATATATTTATATTTTTTTAAATAATTATAAAAAATAACGCAAAATGCAGGACCGTACATTTCGATTAAAATAGAATAACGAGTTTATTAGCGTTTATGAGGCGTTTAATTTGGTTTGCTGTTCTGCGCATGCGTGGTAGAGTGGACAGGACAGTGAAGTAGAGCGCGTGCTGCAGATCACTCGAAGGCACAATCCTTGTTTTAAAAACATCCAGCGTAGAAGCTCATAGAAGGTATTTTCGCTGATGTTTTAATTTGTTTGCTAGTCTGTATAAGTGCATTCATGTCTGCAAAATATAAGAAAACGTGCCGTCCTAAATTGCAATAGAATCTATGCACTGTCACTTCCGCGTTTTGTCTCAGTTGTACTGTAGCTTCCGGCGCAGCGCTTATTGCACACTGTTTTAATAAGCGCTGTCAGCATGTCATTTTACACTCGCTGCTTGCAAGAGCTTCCCCGGATTACGGTGAACGACGTCAATCGAGTTGTGAGGTTGGCATCTGTCACTCCTTCTAGTAAAAAGGAGAAATGATTTAAATGGTACATTTCGAGTTACATCGACAACTTTGAGGGTAAGTATTCACAAGCGTACAAACTAGCTAGGTAACGTTTGTAAACGTTCCTTAGAGTCAGAGTTTTGTTTTCTTCCTATTTTACCTTTTCAGATTGTCTGTTTTTATATTTTTGCAAGTGGTGTTATCATGTTAATACACTTAAACTGTCACTTTGTGCATTTTTCAGTTTCTAATAAGGATCAGATCTATGAGGAAGACAGAGAAGTCACATAGAGAGTAGGCAGACAAACATAGACATGAATGATGACATGTTGTTCATATTTTAAGTTTATTGTCTTATTAAATTTATAACAATTTCTTTAGTACATGTATGCAAGTATCTTAAGTAAATGTGTAGCACTTTAAAAGCTAAATAAGTCATTGTTTATGCAAATGCTCGATAATTTGGGGTCTTTTAATTGACATTTTGTCATATTGTCCCAGTGCAACTGTTCTTGTGTTGCTGGCACTGCACTGTGTAATCACATAGTTGCACTACTGTACCAGACAGAACATTACTCTCAGCTTGGCATCAGTGCAGTTCCTCCAGTGAGCAGCTGTACTGAAACTGAGCAGAGCTGGCACAAACCAAGAACAATGGTAAGTTATTAAGATTATTAAAATACGCATTGCTTCCCTGTATCCTTAACTTTGTCTAATTAATGAGATGACCAAGACATATATTGCTGGTTTCATGGTACATATCTGGCACATTCATCCTAAAATTATCATTGGTATTCCTAGGGAGTCCGGCCAGGTCCTGTCACTGGGATGGTGGTTTTATCTGCAAGACCTAAAGAGAGGAAACTTGCTGCTGGTGTAAAGTGGATACTGCAATCAACTATAAATGAAGAGTTTCGTTGCAAAACAAGATAAATCCACTTTTTAACATTTTTGTCAAAAGATGTTTATTATTATGTTATCATGTTATTATTTTGTTTTATGGTGCTACTTAGCTGTAATTTTTAAGTTATGAAGGTTTAAATCAAAACAAACCAACTGCAGTTGCATTGAAATTAATTGGAATGCACAACCAAAAAACGAGATTTCTGAACAATTAAAAAACGGTGGTTATCTCATTTTGCAATGAAACTCTTCAAATGTAACCTAATAGTGTAATATGCAAATGTTTACGGTTTAAACAAATTGACAGTTAAAAAATTATGGCATTTATATACCCTTATGTAATTCCGGACCCATATGATTTTATTCTGGGACATACAGAAAGACATCTTCCCAGGTGAAAAAGTGTACTTCCATAATGTACTTGGTCTTTTTTTATGAAATGTACTAAAATTTCTTCTTTAGTACCTCCTATGATAAACTTGAGAACATGTAAGTGTACTCAACTGTGCAATTTTTTAGACATCAACAATATAAATTAAAACACACCTTTAAGATACTATCTCTCAAAACCTAAAGTAAACTCAAACCCTACTTTTAGACAAAAATGTGTTTAAGTTTACTACAATTGGTAACTACATACATTTCAGTTCATATTCATGGTATCTCAAAGCAGAATACACACAGTTGAATACACTTAGATGTTCTTAAGATTATCCATAAATGATGACAGAATTTTCATTTTTGGGTGAACTATACCTTTAGTAGTATTTAAAGTTATTTACATGTTTACATTAGTGGTGTACATTAAAACTGCATCAAAATTACTTATTTACATTGCTGCATTACAGTTTTTACATTAGCATTGTGAAAGAAATGCTTCTGTTACTCGAATACAAAAACATACATAGCAAATACATTTAATTTACATATGATTCTCTGCCAATCAAAATGTATCCATCTCATACAAAGTCTTTAATCCGTTGCCCATGCTTTTACCAAGGGCCCATTCTGGTAGTTGACAAGAAGGCAAAGCAACAGTGTATAGCTGGTTTATGCTTCGTGTGATTGAAAGAGGGATGACAGCATCAAACAGTTTGTGTTGCTTCACCCTGCGGATGATACCCTCAACGTGGACCCTCAGACGAGCAATGGACTGCGTCTTTCTTTCCTCATCAGCCGACATTAGGGAGTGACCCTGTTAAAGTAAAATGCAAAAATCAGTTTACATTCATAAAAAGTACTACATTTGTGTTCCTTACCCCTCCCCACACATAATATATATTAATAATGTAAATAAATGATAGGAAGAAATAAAAAATATATATTTACAGGTGCATTGCCTGTTGCTCCAACTTCACCACTTCTTGTAGCTGCTTTTGCCCTTGTCACACGAACCATTCTGTTGGTTGCAGGCTTAATGAGTCTCCAGAACGCCATGATATGACTGTAGGTCACAAACCTACATAAAACGTTGGGCATGTTTGAGATAATATACATCTAAGGTAATGTAAGCCCAACAGTTTTAGCTAACTTTCATACCGAAATGTAAAAATCACACCATGTCTTAATATGTCATCTTATAATAATGATATTAAAGCATCTGGTAATTCCCTATCTTACCTAGTAAAGAACCGTATGTCAATGACATTGTCATCGTCAGATGCAGCAAAACGCCCCAAGCAAAAACTGTGACGGACAGACAGCTCTTCCACCTACTTCTTCAAGCGCTCCACCTCCTTTCGGAGTTCTTCAGTTTGATCTAAAGACAGATCGACTGCCGCCGGAACGGGAGATGAACAGTAATTATGTTCGCACCTTAAAGCGTGTTGAACTCATAACTAAAATGTTGTATAAATATAACAAACTAAAACTATTATGTAACTAAGGTTGATAATATGTATAATATTATAAATTGCAATCGCTAGTTAGTTGAAAATGATAAAAAGACCACACTACCGTCTTGCTATCAGATAATGCTAGACCGGAAGCCAGCGTAAAACTGAGATTTTCCCGGAAATACGTAGGCAGTAAGGCGTGCATAGAGTCTATTGTCCCGCGTTTGTAATTCAAGTATGCTTTGCATACTAAAGCAAAGGCTTGTTATTTCGTTTACCGCCATAAATGCCATACATGCCACATTTTGGAATACAGGTCTATATCTTTTTGCCTTTTTCTAGTTAACAGTAATTAGATATGTGAGTAAAACTTCCAACATGGTTGCTAGTTGTTTGGATAGAAAGAGCTTGAAAAATCCTTTAAAATGACACCAAGACCAAGTCTATGGGTTCTAGTGATGGGAAGTTCGGATCATTTTTCTGATTCGGATCTTTGAATCTCGTTCATCAAAATGAACGAATCTTTTTTTGAGTCATTTCGTTCTTTTCGTTCATTTAAAATATGATTACCTATACTTTCACACATTATCCCCAAATAACCACTTATGCAAACAATTATGACATTTCTAACAAGTTATGAGAAATAAAAATCCTTATTTCATTATTTTTTGACACAAGCTCTGGGTTCAAGAATAACAAAATACTGGCCATTTGAAACTCGAAAGTCGTCACTTTATTTTGTCCTATTGTTTTCCATTTGCGGGTGGTAAAACTCCGGTGCGCGTCGTTCAAATTCATTGAAATTTCGTTCACTTGTAGTTTAGAAATTAAACTCAATGTATATTACATTTTCAACAATGTTTTTACTACGCAAGTCGCATATAGAAAATCCGAATTTGCGTCGAGCCGAACCAAACTGACAGCGAAGATAGTTACGTAAGTTCAGTAGGCTAATACTAATGATATGATGGCACGTTTAAAAACTTCATTGTTAGCCTAACAATGAAGTTTTTGAATGTGCCATCGTTACATTTGCCTTCATAATACCTGATTTTTTTAACCCACAAAATTTCTTTACATTTTAGAGCAGAGATGTTCACAAGTCTCTGAGCTCGAGTCCGAGTCAAGTCTGAAGTCTTTGACCTCGAGTCCAAGTCAAGTCTGAAGTCTTTGAGCTTGAGTCCAAGTCAAGTCTGAAGTCTCTGGGCTCGAGTCCAAGTCAAGTCTCAAGTCTCGTTGTAACAAATAAAACTCTAATAACAAAAATAAATTATAAACATTTATAAAAAAAAACAAAGTTGCACATTAAGTAAGGTCAGTGGTGTAGTCTAGATTTTTGTAGTGAGTATACTGTGATTTTTCCCTCTCACCCTTATGACACTCGTCCCAGCGCAACGCACCACTCACACTCACAGATGCATACAGTATGGATCTTCACGTAATCGAGAGCATTCTGAAAGTGTACTCATAAACACATAAACTGAATGTGTTATCAACATGTCAATTTATTATAAGAAAAAAAAAAGAGTTTAACAGCCAATGGGTTTACAGCTGGGGAAACTGGACTGATTTTTAGACTGGTTTAGTGCAGGGGCGTCAGTTTGTGTTGAAAAGTGGTGGGGACAAAAAATCAGATGAAAAAACATTACAGCAGGACGGGAAAAATATTGAATAACGGCGCATCAAAAATGGGCATAGTGTAGGCTGGTCAACAACACAAAAATACTCAGCATAAAATCCTCAACAATGTCGACTGCACATGTAACAATCCCTGCAACACCAGCTCAACCGAACAGTGCCAAAGCACCATACTGTAGATAACAGCAGCACGTAAAGTCAATTACATTGAAATTCATTACATATGTAAAAGAAAACACACTATAAGCACACAATGCAACATATGTGACCCTGGACCACAAAACGTACACTGCAAAAATTATTTTCAAGCAAAAAATTTCTTTGTATTTTTGCCTTGTTTTCAGTAAAAATAACTAAAAATTCTTAAATTAGGATGCTTTTTCTTGAAAAAATAAGAAAATAAGTCTAGTTTTTAAATGAAAAATATTAAAAAATTTTTTTGGTCTAAAAACTAGATTTTTGCACATCAAGAAAAAGCATATTAATTTAAGAATTTTTTGATATTTTACTAAGAAATTTTTTCTTGAAAATCTGACTTTCTTACTAAGTATTTTGTCTTGTTTTCAGTAGAAATATCTAAAAATTCTTAAATCAAGACATATTTTCTTCATGAGCAAAATGACTTAAGAAAATAAGTCTAGTTTCTAGACAAAAACTGTACAATTTAAGTGAATTTGTGCTTAAAACAAGCAAAAATATCTGCCAATGGGGTGAGAAAATTTTGCTTAAATTAAGTGTTTAAGAAAAAAAAAATCTTATTTTTAGATTTTTTTCTCACCCCATTGGCAGATATTTTAGTTATAAGCAAAAATTCACCTAAATTGAATATTTTTTTGTCTAAAAACTATACTTATTTTCTTTATGTCGTTTTGCTCATCAAGAAAAAGGATCTTGATTTAAGAATTTTTAGATATTTTTACTGAAAACAAGACAAAAATACTAAGTAAGAAAGTCATTTTTGCAGTGTAAGTCGCGCAGGTATTGTTTGATTTTTCAGATAATTTTAACCAAATGCTTTTGAAAAGTGGTGGGGACAAAATCAGCCATTTCAAAAAGTGGTGGGGACATGTCCCCAGTGTCCCCAGTGTAAATGACACCTATGGTTTAGTGTTAATTAACATCTAACTTAGGGCCAAAACTTACTCAACTGTTAATAAAAATTAAATAAACTGTTTACAATCTTCAATCCGTGGCTAACACACGCATTGAAGAAGAAAAATATCCACTCTTTCAATAGCTATTATCTGACAACTATTGATAACATTACCATGTGTAATTTAATGGTGTAAATGTTTTTAATTAATACACATTTAAGATG
Source organism: Paramisgurnus dabryanus (assembly GCF_030506205.2). Classification (NCBI taxonomy): domain Eukaryota; kingdom Metazoa; phylum Chordata; class Actinopteri; order Cypriniformes; family Cobitidae; genus Paramisgurnus; species Paramisgurnus dabryanus. Next base: position 21,541,502 of record NC_133339.1, on the reverse strand, counting down.
ACCATGAATTAACTCTTAATTTGCATAGTCATTGATATAAAAAGCTTATTTTTTGCATATAAAACAAGCATTGTCTAAAAATGAAAATAGGCTTTTACTTTTATTATTACAAGACCATCATGTAGCCTAATATTAGACACCAAAACCAAAGTGAAGAAAATTATCTTTAATTTGCAAGTCTGAACTGAACATCAACGCAGACATGAATTTCCTCACAGAAGTTTAAGATCATATACATCTTGAACGTAGATATATAAATGAACACAGAGAAGGGAAGTTTAACACTGTGAAGCACAAGCAAACATGCTGAAGGCAGCTAAAAACCATCAGGATATAATCACAGGCTTATTTTATTGCACTTGAAACCTTATCTATTAAACTGGACTGATGATTTAAATGTTGTTTACTCACATGTGCGTTGTTAACTCTCGGATTTCATGTTGAAGCACTGCTCCACTCGTTCACTTCTCCATATGGACAATTCCTGTTTGTTTACAGTTTCGCGTGAGCAGCTACACTGCAGGTTCGAGTTCATTTGGCGCTAAGCAGACCTCTTGGTGATGTCAAAGTACCGCGAGAGCGATTCAAAGCAGATTTCTCCATGTGATAACTGAAATCGCTCTTGCGGTACTTTGTTGTCACTCGCCTGTGGGTTCTTGTGGCGCCACAGCAGTCTGCTCCCCAGTCACTCTAGATCCACTATAGTATTAATTTGATTTCATACGCCGATCGGATCGCGCAGTTCGGCAGGTACAGTATGACACAAAGTAGCGCAACTCTGGACCTGACTGGAGCCGGACCGGATACACTGAACCGCATGTGCGTACAGAAATCTGCTCACTTGAGCCCCTTTTTGCGGTTAAATTGTTTAACCATTTAAACAATTGCAAGCCTTAGAAACACGTTAATGATTAACTTACCCTATTTAAATTGCATATTAATCCGCAAATCGCATGCGAGCTGAACCGCGGATCCGTCACAGCACTACCCATAGCTTCAGATGAATGCCACAGCAGCAGCTGCCTGCAGGTACAGTCGACATGTATGTTCGCGGCCGCGCGCGCGGAGCAAATACGTCACGTGTTACGTCGTGGGCAGGTTGTAGGTAACGGAGGGAGCTATGACAGCGAGCTCATCAGACGTTTCCTAAAAATAAACATTGTTCACGAGTCGCGCAGCTCGAGTCCGAGTCGAGTCTGAAGTCTTTGAGGGTCGAGTCTCAAGTCGAGTCTGAAGTCACTGTGTGTGCGACTTAAGTCGCACTCGAGTCCGAGTCTCAAACTCGAGTCCCCATCTCTGTTTTAGAGTAACGTTACAGGTAGTTGGAAACAGATCGAAAAAGAGTTAGAGAGACTGAAGGGGTCAAAGACAGGTAAGATGATAAATAAAGTGAATGTAGCTGTTTCATAGTCATGATATAGGTTATTAGCCCCTGAAATAAAATTATTCCATTATTTACTCCTCTTTATGTTGTTCCAAACAAAACAGCTTTTAATTTTCCGATCAGGAACTAAAGGGGTCATGTGATTTAAAAGTTTTGGTCACCATTACTACAACTGTGTAATTGTTTTATTTTTTGACTTAAGATAAAACAAAAATCATAAGGGCTTGGAGCTGTATGGGATACTTAATATATGTATATAAATTGATAAAAATAATACTGGTCCCAATTTACAAAAAGGCATCACAATGCTCTTTTCACATCATCACACATCCTAAGAATGAAATCCTAGAACTGCCCCTGACCTACATTATATTTTGATTAATAATGACAGGTTGAATTATACAAAAACTTAAAAAAGATATAACCTTATATCATCATTTAGGGTCAAGTGAGAATCAACGTTGGATTTTGAAAAAATAAAAACAGGATAAAAACAGTTCCACAACTGACCAGTTCTGTAATTTCATGTATCTAAGGGTGATGCATGCCAACCCAATTATTTTTTTTATTGTTGTGTTTCTTTTATCCACACTGACAATGTTGTGCAACTGTCTAACAAGCTTCATATTTCAAATAACTGCATGACCATCTGTTGAAATGTTGCCGCATAGATCTGCTCTTGTCTTCAGGATTATGAAATTCTGTTTTTCATCCCTTCAGTTACCATGTTTACCATCACGACTGGATATTTTCAACTTAGATTTAAAAAAATGAAACTAGTGTAATGGCCTTTAAACTGTACATGGGGCAAAAGGTAGATACTGAGCCACTATATGGTTGTCTGTTGCTAAGCAACTCATTGAAGTATTATTGCATTTTTACAAACAATCCCTGCATTGGAAATCACATACTGTGAGAGTAGGTACTGAATTAGATGACCATTAAAAAAGTAGATACTGTATAGTATGAATATGGATAGTGTGAATAAATTCAGACGTACTACATCGACCTCGTTTATACATCATTTGAAATACATCGTTGTTTTTCGAATACTATGAATTCAGACAAACTACTTGCCTCACATACGGCTTTTCGCCTATTGTATACAGTAATATGGAAGTAGGCGGTTTTGGACGCTGTGTATATACTTTGATGCTGTAATGTAACGCAGGATTTCATAACTTAAGTTTTAAAAACAAAGCTAAACTCCGACAAGTTGCTTAAACCCAAGAATAAAATCATCTTTATCCAGGATTAAAATGCAAACTCATATTGAAGCTGTACTTCATGAATTCTTCATGAAGCTGAGTTCATTATTCATCCACATATGGTACCATTAGGTTATAAACATGTCACCTTATCAGCTTATTTTAGCAATAATTTGCCAACTACTAAAAACCCCTTAGCAACAACATAGCAACACCCTGGTAACCACGAAGAGCACCTTTTTTTTCCTGAAAAATTTTGTTATGTAAGCTTTACAAAGATATTAACTACTTGAATTGTGCTGCATAACACAGTGACCTGTGACTCAGTTAAAAAAGGAACACTATGACCTGGTTTCTTTTCAAAATGACAGCTGTGGCCTGAATAACAATTTGAATACACACAGGTATTAAAATGTTGCCGTATTTAAACAGATTCATCACACAGGCTAAATTACAGATGGCACAATGATGCGTCACAACTCTGAAGTTGTTTAACACTGTAGCACATTTCTTAAACTAGCTGGAAAATACAAACGCTTTGTAACATGCAGCTCACAAAGCATTAGAGAGAGAGAGTTTAATCCATGTGCAGAAGGTTTATTAAAATAATACAACATGCAGGCAAACACAACCAAAAGGGTAATCCAATTGACAGGCAGAAGATCAAAACCATGAAACATGAAGACAAGAAACAGCAGGATACAGACAATGACTATAAATGCTTAGAAGTGTAGATACAACTGACAAATCTTCGCAAAGTGATGACAAACAGGAGGTAAAATGTGAAGTGTTACATGACAAGATTACCTAAAAAGACCAGAACTAGAACATAACTTCAAAATAAAAGACCTGATAACAAAACACAAGACAAAACCATTACACGCTTGCTCATTATGGTTATTTCCATAGCAGCAAATAATGAATGTGCAAAATTACCTTTTATGATTGAAGTGATTGCTTTTAAAATGTTCTAGGCAGAGTTATGTAAGTAATTGCAAGTCACGGTTGTAATTCGGTTAAAATCTGACCTACATGACGTAAACCAATGTACTGTAAATCAGTTTTATGAATGTGTATGAAAGTGAAGAGGTTTACTTTATCTTTTCTGGCGATGTTTCTACAGCATTAACTTTGTCATGTACCATCACAGAGCTGCCAACAGTACAGTTAAGAGTTATGATGAAGGCAATTATGCTTAAAACAAACAATTACACAATCCAAATGTTAAAGATATCAGACACTAATAAGACATATGCAAAGCAAAACACCTAAAAAAATTCTGCTGTCACATGGATGACCACAGTATACTCTATATAGTAATTTGTTTATTTATTTTTTAATAACCACAAATGGGATTCTGAGAAAAATTCTCCACAATTCCTAAAGTATGCGATCGTTTTCACCCCTCTGGGCTTAACAAATATGCCTTGCTGTTTCTCACCTCAGATAAAAGTATCTCAGTAGAACTTTGTTTCAAATTAGTTTATGCAATGCATGCCGGACTAAAAAACCAACGATGTCATTAGCATGAATTTTCTCTGGGCTTAACTATCTTTTCGTAGCTTAATTGACACGATAGCATGCAATTACCATAATCATGCACATAATCATCACTTATTTACATTTATTAGCATCGGCTATGACTTTCAAGTTTAGTAATGACCCCATGCTAGACCTAACATGGTTATTCTGATGCATCCTTTTAAATATAGTAGTGCAGTAGTAAACCAGAGGGCAGCTAGGGCATTCAGTTCCTTCCATTTAACTAACTATTTATTTACAGCTGAATGGCAGAGTATGCCCCAGTCTCTTCACTCATGATCTGTAAAGGATACGAGAGCTCATAAGTGCTTTGAAAATAAATAACTCTGACACTGATTCAATTATAATACACCAACTACAAGTAGTCATTTTTCTATAGGTCAAATGGCATGTCAGATAGCGTATGGTCGTGAATTGGAGCATAACCATAGGTGTAACCGTTTGATCCACAGTTAGTATGTTTTCATCAATATACGAACTCTCAGCAATTGCTCCCTTTAAAGCACCTGCTTCACACTTGTTTTGTGTTATGATTCATAAACAGTTATGATTCAAGAACACCACATGATTTAGCATTTAAATCCCTTTTAAGCAAAATGCATTGGATCAGAAAGAAAAGTCAAATGTTCAAAATCACTACACAGGCCAACACGATCTCATGGCAATTCATTACTATTTTATGTTTTAGCGAATTAGCTTTTGTTTTTGTATGACCTTATTCACACATTGTAAAAGTCTACTTAACTCTTTCCCCGCCATTGACGAGATATCTCGTCAATTAAGAGAAAACGCTTCCCCGCCAATGACGAGATTTTCCGTCTTTCCGCAATACCGCTATTATCCACCAGGTGGCTTACCCTTCCGCAACTTTTTAAAACCGGAAGTATTGCCCTATGGCAAGCTGCTGCATGTCCGTGTCTGTTTTAAAGATCGCTCTGTATGGGATCTCTATGAAAAGTCCGTCACAAATATGGAATTATTTTTGCTTTTTGCTCAAAATATGGTGTTTTTGCAAAAACCTACCCATATTCAAAAGCTGATTGCAAAAGAACCACTAAAGGTAGGATGAAACGTTTTTTTTTTGTTTGAAAGCAGAGGGTCTGTTCGTTCATTTGGTATATTGTATATTTATATATTTAAAGAAGAACATTTTCTGGAAGGCATTAAACTTTGGTGAAAATCATGAAAAACGCTGGCGCTGGCTGGCAACTTTTTTTAAAAACGCTGGCGGTGAAAGAGTTAAAAAAACTAAAATGGTAACAACTAAAAATGTACTTTTATAAAGTAAACATGTCTCACTTTAAGTGAAAAACAGTAGGTGAAAAACTTTTAAATATTACTTCAACTGATAACACCTAAAATAATTAAACATTTTCAACTTAAAGGAAAACCCACTCTTTTTTATATTTTACTATGTTCTTACCTCAACTTAGACAAATTAATACATTCCTATCTTTTTTTGTGCATACAGTTAATCTGTGTTCAGCGGGTCGTGAATGTGTTAGCATTTAGCCTAGCCCCATTCATTCCTTTAGGATCCAAACAGGGATGATTTTAGAAGCCACCAAACACTTTCCCTATGTAAAAACTGTTACATGAGTAGGTACACGAGTAAGTATAGTGGCACAAAATAAAACTTGACTTTTTTTAAGTGAATAAAAAATGAGAAGAGGGAAAAATTATGGCGGAAGAGTGCTAAGTTTGCAGCACCTCAACCTCGGGCACAGTAATATTGACGGAAGTTTGAACGAGAGGGGGAGTAGTCAGGAGTGATGTTGTTACTACGCGCCCTGTTTGGATCCTAAGGAATGAAAGGGGATAGGCTAAATGCTAACACATTCACGACGCGCTGAACACAGATTAACTGTATGCATTGAAAAAAAAGGGATGCATTAATTCGTCTAAGATGAGGTAAGAACATAGTAAAATATAAAAAAACGGTGGTGTTTTCCTTTAAATTTTTGTCTTAAAATTAGAACATTTAAGTTGAAAAGCTTTTTACAATGTATGATTTCTTATTTGCTTTCAACTTAATGACTGTTTTGCTTCATTTGTTGGCTTAGGGATGGACCTTGATGCTTGCTTTATTCTAATAATATTATGTATACAATTTATACAAATAAAAACAAATTGTCACCAGTAAAAAAGTAGTTTTACTGTGAGATTAGGTTGTAAAGGCTCAGTAATATGCACAATGCATACAGGACATAGTGTTTTGATAGCATATAAAGGATAAATCACAGCAATAAATAAATAAATGAATCATATTATGTAATGCACAACTCCCATTTCTGATTATGATATTTTAAGCAAAATGTCAGGAAACTCTCATGAGAAAACAGCCTATTGACATACCCCCTGAAATGCATTATGGGTAACCGCTTTGCTGTAATTACTCTATGTCATAACTCCAAGAAACCAAAGATATTCCTAAAGATTAGCATACGATTTGTGAAACACAGTTGTTGTGCTGGGGCGTGTCGAATGTGATCTGTACCCATTTGCATTACAAAGAAATTCAATTCAAGTCTACATAACAAATTAATTGTGCATGTTATTAGATAAAAAGCATTGCTTTTACTGATTTAAACACAGTGTAAAAAAAATTGCCACCAGAAGTGTTCAAAATGCAATGGGTTTGGCTATAATAAGGTAATTGTAACGTGGTGGCAGAAATTGACCTTGTTTTACTCCAAAAATCTTCTGTGCGTTCTAACATCATTAACTGGAGACAGGGGATCGCTTTAAAAAAATTGCTTTTAGGACAAAATGTGTCAAAAATTGGTCCCTGGCTGTCAATGGGGCAGTACCATTTAGAAAGGTCCTAATGTACCATTTAGGTGCAGATATGTACATTAGGTACCAGTATGTACCATTGAGGTACTAATATAAACTTATTAAGTGCCTTTAGATAGGGACAATTTTTTGACAATTTTCCTGACAGGGTAATGCAATGTCTGAGACAGTGGCGGTCCTGGCTAGATTTACGCCCTGGGCGAACCATCCCTTCGCCGCCCCCAGAAAAATTTTTTACCCCCAAATCCCGCCACCAACATGTATTATTTTATTATATATAATCTTAAATACAAAAAGGTAACAAGAACAGAGAAAAACAAGATAAATAAATGTAATACAGTACACACACACACACACACACACACACACACACACACACAAACACACATGTCTGTTGGCCATGGCTGCTGTGGAAGTATCGGACTCCTCATTTTTGCCAGTGGGTGCTCTAACTCCAAAATATTTCAGAAGTGCCCCTGAATTTACAATTAATATACAATATGTAAGTTAGATACACTTACATCACACATGCATCAGTTACCCAATTAAAATGACCATAACACATATTTTATTAGTTTATAGGATGTTAACAAATGCTAAGCATACACTACAAATTATTTAAAATGCTATCACTGTGTAGCTTACAAAATGGCATGTCAATTTATATTAGAAGTTATTTAAGTTCACATATAGCGTATATAGCAATAAAAAAGGACACAGTCAGGAGGTCTGTGTGAGTTTGCACTTGTTGTGTTGCAAACACAAACTAGACTGTGTGTTGCCTATGGGTGAATTTAGTTGCATGACATGGTGCCTCAATTCTAATAGTTGCTAGTTCAGCAAAACTAAAACTAAAAAAAACAGTCGTGTTCTGTGGCTAATAGCAACATATTGTAGGGCTGGGCGATATGACCCAAAAAATTATCGAGAAAATGTTTTCCATATCAGTCGATATCGATAATAATCATGATAGAAACAAATCTTTACTCCTGTCAAATTTAAAGGCAGATTTTTGCTCCTGAATGAAAATTGTAAAAACCAGTTAATAATGGTTTTAAACTACTTTTTATTCAGAACATGACAAATACAAATACTAAAATCTTGTTTTAATGCATCTGTATTAAATGTAAATCTATTTGTTATGAAATCAACACATTTCTGACACAAAAGCAGCAGACTACTGTCACTTTAAGAACCAAGACAGTAGGTATGTGACAAAAAAATATAAATACTAGAAAATTCATATATAATTATAACCATATAATAGATAATAAAAAGAACTTTAACATGGTTTTTAAATTATTAAAATCAGATAATTATTAAGAAAGTTATGGAATTTTTTAACTCGAAAATTAGGGGGCATTTTTGTACCCAATTAAAACGGTAAAACTATGAAAAACTGTGACCTCTTCCGCTTGACCGAACACTTTAAAATATCATAACTTCCTCATTTCTTGGTCTATTTGCATAATTCAAACACCACATTGTAGGTAATTAAAAGCCCAACAAGATTACGATGACATCTTTTTAAAAGATATATATAAAAATGTTATTATTTTTGATTAACCACTAATTAATGAAACCGAGAGCATCAATCCACGCATATCTTTCCATATGAAATCAAAGCCCTCTCAAATAAAAGCTATATTTTTATATATTAAAAAAAACATTTCATTGTTTCTTTAATATTTCTTAATTGACTAATAATGCTGGCGAGCATTTTAAATGGTCAGATATTATTAATACATTAATTGACGATTATGTTATTTATAATTTAATAAATCAATAAATGCATGCATGTATTTATTTATATGTTTGACAAAATCATGCCAATAATGTAATCTAGAGATTCTAATCCTTCGTTCTGTATGATTACTTTGAAAAATACTGCACGGATTGATGAAAACGGAGAAGTTTTGGAAGCCAATATGATTGAATGGGCGATTCTGCTTTTGAACAACGTCACTTGCGGATCTTAAAAAAGCACATGCGAATGTTACAATCTATCCCAAACTTCACCTAATTCAAGTTAAATGTATATTCTATCAAAAGTATTTGGTTTGAAACAAAAAAATACTCGCCTTCATAGAGGATTTCAATGCCAAACACGAGATAAATTTTGCTTCGCTTATAACTTTCTTCTTACGACAGCGATCTTGGAAATTCGAACGTGAGAATCAACGTGAGGAAGTCATTTATGTCACTAGTATATGGGCTTTAGAGGTATTCACAAAGCAAAGATATGACAGATTTCCTAAGTCACCAACGCGTCTGGCGTTGAATACCTGCTGGGAACACAGCCGTGGGAACAAAGCGCTCGTGCGTATTACGTCATTTTGTCACATACCTAAAGACAGACTGCTTTAAGTTTCAATATACTGAGTAACAGCTGTTTATGTTCACTTAAACAAGAAAGAAAACTTAGTTCAGTGATCACGCGTGTGTTATACATATACGAGCTATACACGCTGATAAATGGATGTCAATTGTGTCACTTTGCTGTGGGAGCGCACATACGCAAACACTATATTCACTGCAGTGGTGGATCTGCTGCTTTTCCTCAGTTTCCTGAATATGTGAATGTCCTGTAAATATACTTTTAAAGCTGTGCGGACGCAAGGCGGACGCTGAATGAAAGTAGGCTACACTATACTGCACCTATTGTGTCTGCTGTGTTTGACGAACCCTGTTTGTGCGTCCAACATTACACACAAGAAAATGTTTCCGCGCATTTGGATTCCGTGATTCCGTCCGCGTTATCCGCATCGCGAAAATCATAGGTCTCTACTAATAAATGAATAACTCATCATCCACTCCTTCAAGTCTAACTGACACTGTGATTGTAAACCAAGAAAAACCAAAAAGTTTATATCGGTAAAATTATCGTTATCGAATTATCGCCCAGCACTAGGCTAATATAAATAACGTTAGCCTATTTCCTACTTTCACTCACGTCGTCACTCATAAATCGGCATACCTTTATCTTTATAATTTTTCCTCATCTTCTTTTCTTCTTTTTCTGATCTGGGCAACTTATGGCTTCTTTGGTCTTTTAATTCGATCCATGGAATGATGATGATGAAGACTCGACATCATTAACTTTGCATTACATTTTGCCAACAACATCCGTTCGCCCGTCAATCAACCGGTGTCACGTGACGTGAGTCACGTAGATGACTCTACAGATTTTTTTTTCACAAAATCCAATTGATAACATGTTCGTAGGTATATGGGTCTATGTTAATTTTAGGAATGAAAAATACAATTTATGTGGAAGCAGACGCAGCAGTTTGTGTTGTGTGGCCTCTGGCCTGGGATCAGTCTATCCCTCGCTCGCCCCCTATAAGGTGAGCGAGCGGTTTGGAGTTGCAAGTTGGCCCGCCCCTTTCTCCCGTGCCTCTTCTGACACGCACACAACCTGTGTATGACTCTCAGCACTAACTTGACATGGAAATGAGCGTTAGTCTAAAAAACCGCTTTGATGTTTTTTTTTTTTTTTTTTTTTGAATGCGCTCGTGCGCCCTCATAGCCTGGTTAGCCAGACCTACATCAAGATGTAAGGTCTGGCAACTCTTCACACAAACGGCTCAATGCAAGGGGCGGGATATAAGGTTGTCCCTCAAAATGCCTCTGCACGCAATAGGATAGCGCTATGACCAATCAGAGCAACGAAGAACGAAGTTTTCAAGTAGGAACCGTCGCAGCTCTGTCGTCATCATGTTAAGCCCGCCCCACAGACGCTACACACGATGTGATTGGCCTGACCAAATTTTGGTTTTTGGAGCTGTTAAGTGTATTGTGAGTGCCTAGACTAAACCCTGGCAGCAAATATATTTTGCGGCCGCTAGGGTGCGTCTAGATTTCTAGGCTAGCGCCCTCACGTAGATTGCGCCCTGGGCGTTCGCCCACATTGCCCATAGCAAAAACCGGCCCTGGTCTGAGAGGGAAAAACGTCGGCAAACACGTCATAGGGTTCCAGCATCTATCAGGGACTAACATCTGGACACCTGGTTAGAGAGATGAATGCAGAAAATGCTTCAGATTTAAGGTCAAATGAATCAAATCAGTGTAATCACTAGCTAAATAGAAACAAATGAGATCATGCTCCTTTCAATATGTTCGCTGGGATAGATTTGCAATTTTAGTTGATTTATGAAAAATTGAAATTCATTTATTCCTGTGTGGGAATTGCACCCGGCTTCTGCATTAATTGTATTACTTCCACTTCTTCTCAATCTAGACACTAGTAGTAGACACTGTTCTACTGCTTCATAGCATGCATGCAATGCAGGGCTCGACATTAAGGCTTGTCCGGGACAAGTGGATTTTTTGAAGGACAAGTGTAAGAGAAAATTAGTTGTCCGACTGGACAAGTTAAATTTCAAACAATGTTACTTAACGTTATGTGCCGTTAACGACAGAGTAGAACGCGCAGCGCAAAAACCGAGCGGAATATTGAACAGAGAGCGCAGCGCGCCGACACACACACTGCTGTTATTGTTACTAAACAAGCTGCGCGCGCATGAAACCTGATCGCCGAACACGGAGGGGCGGGACGGCATGGAGTGGAGAGTGATGTTTCTTCAGGCTCCGGCGTGAATATAAATGACAGACACTTCAACCGCAGTCCGTATTTTTACTCTTCTTAAGTTCGGTAAAAACACATAATAAGCTTAAAATCTTGTTTAAGACTCTGTTTTATAATAAGAATCTCTCTTTCAGCGCGCTTATGTGTGTGTGCCACGCGACAGCCAATTTGAATCTGACAGAGTTCGTCACTGTACATTAAAAATCCCACACAAACACTACATCGTAAATGCTAGGATTAAGATTGATTTTATATATAACAGATAATCTGGATACATTTACCCAAATACGTTTTTTAAAACATGGTAATGTTTTAATGTTTTGCTTTAGTGTTTTAATGTCAGACAATCATTGAAATGTGGGAAAAATGAAAAGAAAGGCAGCAGATATAGCATCCTTCTTCAGACAGAGTAGCAAGAAGCAGCCAAATGAATCTTAGTAAAATACATTTCAGTGGCCTACAAAATTCACATGATTTTCTGGTCTCTATAGTTTTTTTAGCAATGGGAGATATCAATTCTGGTTTCAAAGTAAATTTCAACAGTTTTATTTGATTAAATAGTTAAAAAAAAACTTGAGGTTGAATTATGACTATAAATTGTATGTTAATCTCAATTCATTTTTAATTGAAATTAAAGTATTGTAGCAATTGTATGTTATACATCATTGTGATTAACACACCTATAATTCTTATTTTAAGGTTGGATGAAAGAGATTTTATGTGCCACCCCAGAGTTACTGCTGGCCCCTGCCTGGCCACCCCTATGAAAAATCTCTGGCACCGCCACTGATTAGCAAAACACAAAAAATAAATTATATTATAAATCTTTACCCGGACAAGTGACTTTTGTGCATGGACAAGTGAAACATAAATTTACTTGTCTGAAGGACAAGTTCCTCAAAAAATTAATGTCAAGCCCTGCAATGTAAATTTATATTCATATAGTTTTAATTACAGTATGGGTAAACATGATGGATTAACTTACAATTTCTTTTAGCTTACATTAATATACCTTTATATGTGTGACTGCTCCTTTCACATTTTAAAAACTTGCCTTTTTGCAATCATATAAATTGTTTCACAAATTTATAGGGGTGTGACGAGACACTTAATCAACGAGACGAGACGAAACATGAGATTGGGTTCACTAAAACGAGACGAAACGAAGAAATTCTCAATGATAAAATGTATGAATAAGAAACTGAAATCACGTCATTTTTAAAAGTTTTAACTAATCAAGGACTGTCCCTAACAATTATTTTGCTAACTGATAATGAAGTAATTTGTTATTTTGGGGTAATAAAAATAGACCCAAGTGAGCAGTAGCCTTTAAAATTACATAATAACGAAGATGCAATAATAAATTGTTCAAATAAAGTATTAAAACCAAGTTACATTAGACAACATTACATTAACAAACACATTAAATTTGTGTCCTATAAATAGAAAGCATTATGTATGTTATATAACAAATGCCTGCAGGGGGCGATAGAGGACTCGTCTCGCGGACGCTATCTTCACTTTAGACGGAGAGAAACGTTTATTTTTAGCCAAACAATGTTTAAACCCATTTGAATATTTAATATATGTCCATTTCTTTACAATAGAAATGATACAGACACTGTCATTTTTTGAGCAAGAACATGCAGACATTAAATCATGAACTCTGAGTGAGGGTTTAATCTGCTGAGACTTCACATCTGACACTGATCCACAGTCAAACACAACGCGTCTCAGACTTCACACAAGCTCCCAAACGAACATTTTTGGAAACCCAAACAAAAAAGCAAACGTTGTAAAAGACAAATATAATGCATGCACAGTAAAAGGATCTAACAGAAAGCTGCATCCTCCGGAGGTCGCATATGCAGGCTGCATACGTCATCAAGGGTTATTTCAGTTAATTATCTGAGCATTACATTCGCATGTCGTGAGCATATTACAAGTTGCGATTAACTAAATAATTAGTAAACTTTATAATTGTTAATATTCTCTAATAAGAATATTTATGAAGTAAATGCAGTTTAAAAATGCAACCTCCGAAGGATGCAGTCTTTTATTTAAAAAACGGCCAGCATTTCACCTGTACAAGAAATCTCGCGAGACACATTTAATCTCGCGAGATCTCGTCGCACGAGATCTCGTCACACCCCTACAAATTTACACTTTTGGTCTAGACATTCTTAATAATTAAAGACAAAGATAATAAGTAATGCACTAGCTTTCTGTTTCCTGTTATAAGTAAATTCTGCTTCCTGTCAATTTATGTGAGCAGATACATATGGACGCTAATGATCTAAATAATGATGGGTGTCATGCGCTGTCGTTCTGTACAATTTGACATAAGCTTCAAACCCTCTAATCACTTTTACAGATTTCATCCACACAGAACACAAACTCGTGTGGAGATCTCCCTGCAGTCATGACAATATAGAGGTGAAGAGAGGTGACAGCTTGGCCTCTGATTGCCACTTACAGTAATCACAATAATTACAAAGACTCTTGGCCTTTCACCATCACCCAAAGGCACAGTCATTAAACAGACCCAAACGTAAACCTGCTAAAGGGACGGCACACACACAAACATGGCCAATTATGATCGAAGTGCTGGTATTCAGCACATACACATATTTTGTAAGGTGCTTGATGTAAAGTGTATGACGTCTGAAGCACTATAGCAAATGTGCGTTTAGGAAAACATGATATAGGATGGCTGCACATACAAGACACCATATATATGTTTCCTAGTTTTCCCAATTTCTTTAAAAAATAAATTCCACCCCCCCACTCCAGCTCTCAAATAGCCTATCATTCTGCATTCACATATTGGAAGTGCAGGTTGGGAACCACATGAGGACGAGTAAATGACAGAATTTTCATTTTGAGGTGAACTACCCTTTGCACCTCACAATATCTGGACTCAGTCGAGACCGATTCTTCTATTAAACACTGACAAGATGGAGAATGAGGGCCGAATCCGTCTGAATAGCTCCCGGCTCATGTCACCAAAATCAATGAATCCCTGATTTTCTTATAGCTGAAAGACGGCGGTTTCATCCTCACAGGAAATGTGAACCGGTGCTCCCACTGATTTGTTTTCCTGAGTGAAAACCTTGCAGGTGTGGAAGAGTGTAGGTTTTTATTGCCTATTTCTGTCCCTGTTGCGAGGTGTTTTAAATATCAGGCGGGCTTTTATAATTATAGGACTGATTTCAGGCACTTATCTAAATGACAAGTTGCAAGATCTCACAGAAATTTGTGTAGTGCATGACGGACACAGACCGTGATTTTTTCATCTCCAGAGTACGATTCCATCCAGTCTAAGAATAAAACACATTTGATACGTCTAATACTATTTCGGTTAATATATGCTATACTGTGTGTAAAGATCTCCACAATGCCCTTGACATGTGTGACTAACAGCATTCATGGGTTACTTTAATAATATCAAGGCTGTCAAGGTTTTCCAGGTACAGTAGAGCTATTGTATTGTGTCGTCAAAGCGGGAACAAAGCTGATGTAAATGTTTGAGAGTAAAATGGAAAATAGACATTTTGTTCACATCACTGTGGAAGTCCTCGCAATGGCATACAGTACAGAATATTTATCAAAACATTAAACAATGTAAAGTCACTATATTTATCATCATAATTTCATGTTACTAGATCATATAGGAATCATGCAGTCTGCTTCTGTCTAAAGAAGTGAAACCTGTAGTCGATCCCTAACCGGAACTGTGTTTTGGATTATCAAACAGAAGCTCCTGACAGTGTTATGACAAGTAACTAGAGTTTTTCGACAGACAGCAAGTGCTCAAAACTGATAACATTCTGACAAGGCCATGACAACATCTGATCTGAGAGGTGGCACTGTATTGAATCACATTGAAGTGTTGCTTTTCCCTGAGGCGGTGTGTGTAAAAGACACACACATGTGATCTACTAACCTGTAGTTAAGACCATAGATCTATGCATAGATCTTAGAAAACATCACTCGTTATAAATACTGTTGGTGATTGGACAAAAATGTTTTATTTATATATATCTGCCTGAGTTGCAGATCTTGTAATCTTTGCCTGTCATCTGTGTTTTCCCATCCTTTTGCCAGGCGATGTCCAAAAATAAGTAATTGGTTTCCTCCTACAGGCTGCTGCTCTAAGACGCGAAAAGCTCTAATGAAATCACCTAAAACCAGAGAGGTCTCTGGAGTTGGTTTCTATAAATAAATACAAAGCAAAGTCATACAATGTAGACATATTAATTTTCTGTGCGCATATCCAGGGCTGGCTGGGGTAGTTAAACATTTGTACAGGCAGTGAGGGGTTGGGGCGTGAAGTAATGGTCTTTTTAATGTAATAACTTAATAGTGCGCTCACTTGTTTCTTCTAGGCTTGTTTGTCTCCAGTGTTTATAGTGGCTTGAAAAATCAATTTATTTTTTTAACTGTTGATATCAGCTTTACGTTCCATTAAAGACTTGCGTTTATTCCAGCCTTATCTCATGAAAATTCATACGTATTTTATGAACTAATTTGTATGAATTTGTGAATCGTACAAAAACATGTAGTTATTTTAAAAAAACAACTAACGAAACCCCACCCCTAATGTCACATGGGCCAAAAGCAAATCGTAAAAAAATGCATGAATGTGGTCTTACGAAATAATACAAATTATCCACCTTATAATATATTGGAGAGTGGGGCACAACTTAACGCTTTTTGGTTTTGGCTCAATCATTAAAAACATATTTGAGTTTGATTCATTATATTTTTACACAAGCAACACACACATCTCCGCTACAAATGAACATTTGGGGTCCTATTTTAACAATCTAAGCGCATTGTCTAAAGTGCACAGCGCAAAGTCTAAATGGGCGTGTCCGAATCCACTTTTGTTAATTTAGCGACGGAAAAATGGTTTGTGTGCTGACTGAGTGCATGGTCGAAAAGGGTTGGTCCTATTTTTTTAATTTTAAACGGGGGATCTTCTTCCTCCGCTTAGTTTTTCAGTTTACAAAGTCCTTCATCTAAACAGGGATTAGACATACCGCCAGCTTGCTTTTAAAGGGGATGAGAGGTGAGACTCTCATTGGTTTATTGCACGTTACGCCCAAAATACTCCCATTACCCATTAATGTTAAATAATTGTGTTGTTTTTCACTTGTATTGAAATTGTTATTTTTTTTAAATAACCTTTAAAACCCGTTTTTTTTTTAGTCATGGAAGTAAAAAAGCAGGCTTTTAATTGCTTTAAATGTATGGTTATCCAATATCATTAAAAAATAATTTAAAAGTATGTATGAAGGTTTGTACTCTAAAAATACTTTTTTGTAACAAACAGGAGATAAAGAATTTATAAACGGCTCTCCGCACGTTTCAGAACTTGGACAGCATCAGTTTTTTTTAAGCATTACTTAAAAATGTTTCTCATCTCACCATATCCACAGGTACAGAGTCATCATATACAATAAATCCGTGAGGTAGCATTTAAAAAAAAAAAACATTTAAAAACAGATGCATTTGTTTAAAGCAAAGCATTTATTTACTTACTGTACCAGGCTGCAGGTGAAGCAGCTCTTTGTGCCTTCTAACGTCTCATAATTAGTTCTCATTTATGTCTAAGTGACTCAATAATAATCTTTTACAGTCAATCCTTTAATCTTTCATAATTAAAAGCGTTTTTGTGCTGCTGCGCATTCATGTATGTGATAAGCAAACCCGCGTTGTCGTTCCAGGCGCATTTTACTAATCTTACTAAGCAATTTTATCTTTGCTTATTCTGTACCATATCATAATCAATTGGTAGATCATTGTGTTAGCAACGCAGGGCATGGGTTCAATCTCCAGGAACACATATACTGATATTAAAATGTATAGATTAATTGTTCTGTGCAGGGCTGGACTGGGACAAAAATTCGGCCCTGGCATTTTGGCCCAAACCGGCCCACACTACATACACTGCAAAAATGATTTTCAAGAAAAAATGTTCTTAGTATTTTTGTCTTGTTTTCAGTAAAAATATAAAAAAATTCTTAAATTAAGATGCTTTTTCTTGATGAACAAAATAACTTATTTTCTTGGGTCATTTTGCTCATCAATAAAAAGCATCTTATTTTAAGAATGTTTAGATATTTTTATGCTTATTACTTAAAAATGTTTCTCATCTCACCATATCCACAGGTACAGAGTCATCATATACAATAAATCCGTGAGGTAGCATTTAAAAAAAAAAAACATTTAAAAACAGATGCATTTGTTTAAAGCAAAGCATTTATTTACTTACTGTACCAGGCTGCAGGTGAAGCAGCTCTTTGTGCCTTCTAACGTCTCATAATTAGTTCTCATTTATGTCTAAGTGACTCAATAATAATCTTTTACTGTCAATCCTTTAATCTTTTATAATTAAAAGCGTTTTTGTGCTGCTGCGCATTCATGTATGTGATAAGCAAACCCGCGTTGTCGTTCCAGGCGCATTTTACTAATGCGCTCTTTAAATAACAAAAAACATATTGCGCCATTGACTTTAGACTTTAGACCAGGAAAAACCGGGAAACTGCCCGGTGTGCCAGATGGCCAGTCCGCCCCTGTTTCTGTGAGTAGCTTTGAATAAAAACATTTGTCAAATGCAAACGTTTACAAAACATGTTCAGGTTCACAAAATACTTGCAAGATACTCACTTAACACTAAACTCTGGTTACACATGACATTAAGCGAGTATCTGGCAAATGCGAGTGTCTCTTTTATCATGAACCCTTTAGTCGCGTGTGCAGTAGGCTCGTATTTTATCATCACACGTGATGCACATAAGTTTACATGATGCGCAGAACACATATTTTTACATTTGTTATTGTTTTGACGAGCTTCGCATCTTACGCCCTTAAAAAAGAAGATACTGACCGCCACTGAACATATTGTAAATATGGGTTTAAATTAACCAATGCTGGGTTCTTAAAACCTATAGGGTAAAATATAAAGAATTTTTATGTTAATTCAACCCAACAATTGGGTTTGCCTGTAGCATTTTGCAGAGTGTATGTGTCAAATTATACTAGCACATAATTTCTAACAGAAAAATTTGTAATACTATTAAAGATAATGATAATATGATTCAGCAGACTGGATTTTAAGAGGCAACACATTAAGTAGCTAATTGATTTTTATCATTCCTGTTTGTCTTCTGCATCAATTTTCTCATTTATTTGTTTATTTATTTATAAGCAAATTTCCACCAAGTGTGAAAAATTAGATACTGTAATTTTGACGTGTGGCAAATAAAGATAAATGATGTGTTGATGATAAAAAAGTCCTACACTCTACTGCTGTGTGACATCGTGAGGGTCCGCTTAGCTGAAAGACCATCGGCCATAAATATTCTCACTGTTAACGTGCACTCAAACACAGACGTGCACAAACTCATTCACACTTGTCAAACACAACCACGTACATGCACACCCACTTGTGTATACGCAAACCAAGAAAATTATCACTAACGTCACGTCCTGTCATAATCCGTTGCTTACTTGTGTTTTTGCACTGCAGAGCCTTGACCTATAAAGGTCACTGTTGCCACTGGTCAGAGTAATTAGAAGAAACAAATGTTTCACGGTGAGACAGAGATACATTAATCTGTAAGTGAAGACAAGGCACAAGGCCAGCAGCTATCTGCAACCGATGAACAAATACCATCTATGACGTACAGTCAATAAATGTACATATACTGAAATAACAACGACACTAATGACCATCTGTTGGTGGACTGATAATTGACAGTCGGCTGACTAATATTGACATTCTTTCACCAAGAAAAGAAAATAATGTTTGTATTAGAATGAACAGTAGAAAATATTGAGCCAATTAAACTACAGCAAACTTCTGAAACCACAACTTAATTCTGAACATATTGAATAAAATTACGTAAGCAGGACAGCGTGTTGCTAAACTGGTTGGTTAATGTTATCATCTTCATTAAAGGAAAAATTATCTAATTGTGTCCATTTGGCAATAAAGATAATATAAAAAATATATTTATTTCAGAAAGCATTTTAAGGTTTAATAGACTTTGAGAAATAGTATCTGGTTAAGAGGAACAACCAAATACATCAAAGATCATCCAGATGCTAAAAAATACTAAATGTAATAAAATTAAAATTAGTTTTTCATTGTCCACATAAAATGCTGTCGTTTGAGTCATGCATAACCAACATGATCTCATGGCAAGTCGTGTTATAGTCCTAAAATATTTGATTAATTTATTTGTGTCCATGGCACAAATTCATCTCTTTTGTGCCTTGAGCACGAATGTCTTTTTCATGTAACTCAGCATCAAATTTCCATAAATAGTTTTTCTTGTACGTGGAACGACTTTCTTTTTCATGTCATTTTATGTATTGTTTTCAATGTTTTTTGTCATATTTTTAAATTATTGTTGCTTGGGGTTGGGGCTTTAATATATAAACTAGAAATGATAAATGGAGACTCAATCAAAGTGTGGCTTTTTTAAAGTATAAACAGACTAGACCGAACAAGTGGGTTACAAATACATTTATGACAAAGAGCAAAAAAAGACACTTTACCAAAATTCTGATGAAAACCGCATCTGAAAACACTACCCCTCTTATTTCTAAAATGATTGTTAAACCACTGTACAGCAGACAGCAAAAAAGTCAATTTCACACTTATAATAGACCTGCAAAAAGCCACCGCTACAACATGTACTGTAATGTTTGTGATTCACTTGCACAAAAACAACACTTTGAATACACAGTGAAGCTTGAATGGCCATTAAGGGAGGAATGCAGCCAGGTGGTGCACAGTTGTAGCATCTATTTTATCCAATATGTTAACATATACAGAATATGATGCATGCATAAAAACAACCTAGACAATAAAGTGTAGTAATGCAGACTGATGGATCCCTGCTGATATAATAACACCATGCACAATTGGTATTTATCCATGCTTCAGAAGGGCTGTTAATCACAAAATAATTTTTTAGGAGGACACACACTGGGAACTTGTTTAATCTTTAGAGTGGGCGGACCTCAGCTCGAAGAAATTCAATTATGCCTCGTAATATATATAGTAACTCAACCATTTTTCATCCAGCAGCACTAACATACAGACCTCACCTCGGAGCACAATAGTGATATCTTATTCTCTCATTTTGATGTTGAGCAGCAGCAAGCTGTGCCCCTTATACCCCACTACATATGCATTTAACGATACTGGCAGGCAATGCAGTTTCTGAATGCATTCTGAATTCATATCAGTGTATGTATTTATTGAAAGCATGATTGACAGTTACCAAACTTGCATAAGATAAATTGCACTCCTGGAGAATGTATGCATGGTTTTTCCCAACAGGGATGCTTTTACATTAATCATTTCACTCCTGTTGCAGAAGAAAAACAAGATTTTATGCCAGATTTTTGCATGCTGATGGAAATCTGCCTTACCTGATCACACATCAGTCCAAAGTTTAGATGCAGCTGAATTGCATTCACAATTCTGTTTGGACTATAAAAATGCTATACCTTATATAGTCTTTTCCATAAATATAAACAAGCAGAAAAGGTCTTACAGGATTGACTACCAAATTATTATATCTATATTTTACACTGTAATTTCACACATTTTTACTCACCACTAGGTGAGAGTCTGATTTCCTCCACACACATCTACTAAGCTTAACAAATCATTTTGTATTAAAAACAGACATGCTTATGGGCAAAAAACCTATTAACATCCTAAGACCTGGGGTGTCCACATATGTGGACATCACATTTTTTGTTGTTTGCACCCTGATACTTAATTCTGTGTACCTGGAACCTTTTGTACACAAACGTGGACAACACTGCTTCTGGTTCAAAGAAAAATATTTGGTTGTTATATTTATTTGTTCTTCTTAACCCCAAATAGCAGGAAGAAATCTAAAATGTGAGCCAAACCAAAGCTTGGGTCTTAGGGGGTTAATGTAAATAATTTCTATTTGTTAAATACTGCCTATAAAAATCGTATATTGCAGAGATAGTGCTAGTGGCATTCCACTAAAGACAAGTCAACACATTCTTCGCAAATTATTTGAAACTTTAGCCCGCTCTGGTCACACAATGATCAGAAGCTATTATTGCTGGTAAGAGCACACCGTTTATGATATTTCCTGCTAAAAGTATAAAATTGCTGTAACAACCATTTTCTCAGCAGAATAACATGGTTTCTGGCAATCCGTGATTCATTTCTGATTGCTGATTTCATAGCAGATTACAAATTCACCGGGAATGCTAGAAAGTTGAAATGTCATTGAAACAGCGAAAGAACAGAGAAAGATTGACATTTTACCAATACCCACACATTTCAAACATTTCTTAGGGCTGTACATCCGGATTCCTAAGTGACAAAAAAGATTTAACAAGAAAACAAATGATTAAACAAGGGCTGCCAAAAGCTTAAGATAACTAATCGTGATGTAATGATATGTATCATTTTAAATGTATGTATAGTTTGTAGGATTTATATTGTATTGATAAGATTTTACAAAATATGCTTCTTGGTCATCTGTGTGAAAATAAAATTATTTAATTTCTCTTAGGTCCGGTTGACAACTGTAAGAAAAGTTTTGGTCAATCGCATCGTAAGCCGACAAAAGAGAGACATTCCCGTTCACTTCTATAGCCCTTTTCACGCAGACTACGGAAAATACATGGAAAATGATTTTCCCAAATCTGTGCATGCATTTACACACATCAGACATGCCTCTTATGGCATCATTTTTGCCTTCTATGTGAAGATATGTTCCGTAAATGTTAAAGCAATTTTTTAGGCCTCCTTTATGGGAGCAATCCCAGAATCAATTACGGGATGTGTTTGTGTTCACAGAGAAGACACTCTGGCAATTTTATGGGACTTTATTTTAGTATCGACGTGCTGTGTGAATAAAGTTTGTCTTAAGTACTTTGGTGGAATTGTTAACTCTAACCCTAGTGGAGAAATGAAAAGTTAAAGTTGATGTGTACTAAAATTATGTAAGAGTACTGTTACTTGTGTTTTTATTAAACATGATGTACAACGTTTTTTACCGTTATGGCAAGAGTTTGGTTCAAAAGTAAGATAACTCCGTTTTTTATTTTTTTCAAAAATCTCGTTTTTTGATTGTACATTTCAATTAACTCTTTCACCGCCAGCATTTTTCATGATTTTCACAAAAGTTTAATGCCTTCCAGAAAATGCTCCCTTTTAAATATATAAACATACAATGAAATAAAAGAACAGACCCTCTGCTTTCAAACAAAAAAATCAGTTTCATCCTACGTTCATGTGTTCTGTTTTTATCACCTTTCAAATATGTGTAGGTTTCATCAAAAACACCAAATTTTGAGCAAAAAGCTGAGATAATTCCATTTTTGTGAAGGACTTTTGATAGAGATCAGATGCAGAGAGATCTTTAAAACTAACACGGACATACAGCTGTTTGCCCTAGAGCAATACTTCCGTTTTTTATAAGTTGCGGAAGATAATAGCGGTATTGCAGATTGACGAGATAACTCGTCAATGGCGGGGAAAGAGTTAATATCAATCAAACTGCAGTTAGTTTGTTTTGATTTAAGTCTTCATAACTAGAAAATACAGCTAAGCAGCACAGTAAAACACAATAAAAACATGATAACATAATAATAAACGTGTTTTGATAAAAATGTTAAAAACTGAGTTATCTGGTTTTGGAACCAAACTCTTCATATTTAACACTGTGTCCTAACTAGACATGACATTATATAACTCCAGTGATTCCAGGCAATTTGTCTGTCCATACTGTATGTGAAAAACAGGCGTGGTGCAACGCAATCAATCAATCACAAAACACATTCAATCAAACCAGTTTGTGCACCCTCTTGCACTGCAGCTGTGGAGTGCATACACATGCGAAAACGCATCCCACCGCTATTAATGGCTTTCCGTGTGCAACTTCATGAAGAGATTTTTGCATATATATTTCAGCTTTTAAACATTTAATCAGTCTCTTCTCATCCATGTTTGATGATTAACATTCATAATACGCATTGCTTTCATTTAGTGAGATCTCTGTGTAGGCAGGGCTGTCACGACATCACAAAAATATAGAAACTGTTTCTAAAATCCTTGCAGGATCGTGTCACAGCTGGTAAGGACAAAAAACATGATCAACAATAAAAAGATACCTTTTATTATGTGTCGCAGGTAGTTAGAGTAAGCACTTTCTCAGATATTTCTAGCGTAAGCAGAGAGCAGGCGGTCCTTTGTTGCTTTTCGAACCCATTTGACCACATGAGCACCACACCACAAAAGCAATCCAGTCAAATGTGTTTTCGATTAACTCTGAATGTGGTCGAAAGTGGACAAGCAGTTTAGACCCTGTTTACACCTGTATTTAGCATCATCCACTTGAAAACCGATCAAACAAAATGCATCTTAATTCCAGGACAGCAGTTTATGCTTAGCACTATATTTATGTTCCTTCTTTGTTTCTAAAAACATTTCTAAAAACCAATTAGTGTCCTCTAACTTAAAGACTTTTGTCAACAATTAGTTAAGACATTTACAGTAATTCAACTTTCAGGCATTTATCCAAAGAAACTCACAAATATTCCAAGAAATAAACTTGGGACATAATTCTAGGAACCAATCCAACTTGTTTATAATCACAATGTGTGTTAGGCTTACACACACTTACACTATACAACAATACAGGACAGCCAATATTTCCTTTACACTCAACAATAGACTTCCGCTGCTATAAAGAAACAATATAGAGTGATGGGGAGCATACCCTGTACAGGTCACTCTTTGGTTTATACGTGGGTCAATTACTGAGTATTGTTACCCACAATAGCCATATAATCTCATTGTCTGGTGGCCAAAGTCGTGTTTAACATCTCAGTGAATCTGATGTGATTAATCATTGTGCTGGTGCTTCACAGAATGCTGTGGTGTTTTGCACAGCCTTCAATCGTTTGTCATCAGCTATGATATGAGTGTAAGAGCGTGGGCCACGTTCAAGGATTATTGCTGCCGTAATGCTGGCGTCGAAAAATTACACCTTTAAAGAATTGTTGAAAGTTTTGTATCAGACCTAGAATTACTTCTAGGCTTTTGGCCCTACATTACCTCAGAAAACAAACAAAATAACTAGCATCAGTATGCTTCCATTTTCATTGTTTGGAAAAATTATATAGCAAATACATCACCCGAGCACCATCTTATTCCTGTGTAACACAGTAGAGAAATTGAGAGTTATTTTCACATTATTTTGTAAAATAAGAACTCTTGCGATAGTTCAATGTCAAGCACCAATCAATCTGGTGAGTGCGCATGCGGTAGTAGTTTGCATGCAGAAATATACAGAGTAAATGTGAGGTTACATTATAATGTTTTATTGAGCTATGCATAAACATGACTTGTGAGTTCTGTTAGATTAATAAAGTAACGCAGGTACGACATATATTTGTAGGCTAACCCAGAAGTTAGCGGGATACTGGTTCCCTTGCAAAAAAGCCCATTCATTTTTCACATAGACGTTTGGATTATTGCAAAAAATAAGTGAAACAAATTTTGACACTTACACATTTTGTCCAACAAGATGGATTTGGAGGCCAATTTTCCACTTTTTACATTTCTAGTAAATGCAATTAGATTTCAAATTTCAAGAAAGTGTTAATCTGTGAAGACTATCTTGTCGGTGAAAAAGTGTATGTGACATAAACTTTTGTTAACCACAAAGCTTCTTTTTTGGGAATTATCCAAAAGTCTACAGGAAAAATGAATGAGCTTTTTAGCAAGGGTGTCCCGCTAACTTACGGGTTTGACCGACTAAGGGATGATACACATTTTGCGTCTTTTGCGCCCTCAAGTTCATTATTTCAAAGGTGCGAAGTGGAAGCGACACGGTGGTGACGTGTCCACACCCCATCGAGTTAAAAACATTTCTACTTTTCAGAATGCCGCCAGCGCACTGCAGGTCATGTGACAAAAGCCTACTTGCCTAACTTTACCCACGCGTTGTTAGGCGCGGCATGTGAACAGCCCCTAATATGTCATCCCTGCGCATGCTATCCACCTTATTTTTGAGTAAATGTAGGCGCCTCCATCTTTGAGCTTTTTTGTGTAAAACTTCACTGCAAAAAATACTTTCTTACTCTGTATTTTTACAAATATCTAAAAATTCTTAAATTAAAATGCATTTTCTTGATGAGCAAAATGACCTAAGAAAATAATTATAGTTTTTAGACAAAACACATAAAATTTCAGTGAATTTGTGCTTAAAACAAGCATAGTATGGTATAATGAACTGAAGTTGGATTTATACATTAGATGGCAATGTGCGCTGCTTCATCTGTCAGTCATCTCTGAAAGCAAATTTTAAAGTTTGACGTCTGCACAACATTTGGTTTTGACGTCAGATCAATGTTGGGTCTTGACATCAGATCAACATTGGATTTTGACGTCAGATCAACGTTGGGTTTTGACGTAAGATTAGCGTTGGATTTTGACGTCAGATCAATGTTGGCCTGACGGCAAGACTAGGGTTGCAGAGGGGCAAAACGTTTCCAGTAAATTTCTGAAAACTTTCCATGGTAATGTAAGATGGGAAATTTTGTAAATATAAAAAATTGGAAAGTTAACGGGAATTTACTGGAATTATTTGGAAATTTAGGGAAATGTTTATAACTATATCATATACAAACATAAATAAAAATTTTGTTTGGTCATAAGCAGACAATACATGCAGGGTAATACAAATTTGGAAGAATCCTGATACTTACGCTCATTAAAGGGGACAGAGAATGAAAAACCATTTTTACCTTGTCTTTGTTGAATAATGGTAGTCTACCCGCATTCACAAACAAAAGTGCTAAACATGCTAAACATCTCAGTCTCATACAAATTCCTCTTTTAGAAATGTCAGCCAGAAAACAGCCCAATCTGAAAAACTGATGCTTATGACATCACAGGCATCTAACTGCCCCTCCACTTTAAATTAATTGGCTACATTTTTTGAGTGGCAGCAAAGTCAGCCAATCAGTAATGAGATTGTAACTTAAGCCAGTAGGGGGAGCCAAATAGGTGCAAAACCACTTGTTTAAAATCCCCCACCCTAATAGAGCTATCTGAGAGAGGTTTTTAGGAAGCTTCTAAGGCATTACAGACCCAAACAAAAAAAATTGTCTACATGTCACATCACAGAACAAGGATAAATACCCCGTTCACTCATTCTATGTCACCTTTAAGCCGTGGATTTATTTGAACAGAAACCTTCAGAAAACAAATATGTCAGAAAAAAGATGTTTGACCAAATGCAGGCTTGATACATTTAATCCAGCAAATGTGGCTTCTGTATCAATCAAGGCCTGGAAAATGGAGGGAAATCCCCCCTGAAGTGATATATGTCATTTTTAGACACTACTTTTTAATTATCTTACCTAAATGTTTTCTCAGTCAGTGTATTGGTCTTTGCAATAATTGGTCTTTGGTATACTGTTGTTGCACACCACCTTCAAACAGAGAACAACAGGTCTTGAGTGCAGAATTGCAATGGAAACAGAAGAATCCCTTGTTCACTGTTTGGCTTTTCAAGCTACAGCTCATTAAATTCAAAGCCCTGTTGCAGCCCGGTGTCCCCTGGTGTGCAGCTTTAGTAATCCCATACGGCTTGATTGCCTCCGTCTTCATGTGTGCTGCAATAGGTCAGCTCCCATGGATTTATCATGAAGAGAAGTTCTGCCACAATGGGTTAAGGGTCACTTGAGAAGCAGTGCAAGTAACATCTTCCCTGAAGGGAGTTGTGGAGGTGACATTAGGATGACAATAAATGGTGAATCAATTTGGCGAAACAGTATTGGATTTGGACCTAGAAATACCTAGAGAAATACAAGTAGATATTAGTGTTGGCCGATATGGCCCAATTTTGAGATCGTCCGATCTTAAGCCTGTAAGATCGATGATACACGATAGTATTATTTTTTCACTTAGTTGATGGACAAAAAAAGAAGCTGATTCAGAGTCGGCGCCAGAGAATACAGAGTGAGGGGGCCTCCTGTTTCACTGGGGGGGCACCTCGTTCATCTTATTAGTATATTATTATTATTATTACTACATGGCACTGTAAAATGCTTGGTACTGCTTGGTCGCAACATTCAAAGGTATTTTATTCCTTGAACAACCGCCTGAAACACAGCCTCCAGGTGCTGCATGCGAGTCACGTTAACAGGAAGTTTAACACCTTCAAATTATACAGAATAAATATTCATAATTAATAACGTATATGAGATTGTATTTACATTGATTAAACCATATGTTCGTCTTTTGACTTTTAACTTGTTTTAACGCATCTGGCTTTCACCCATTATGAAACGTACGTGTTCCCAGAAGGTTTGTATTTCTTAAAAATAAGCTAATAAAAGACATAAAATCTAAATGTTATGTCTACATATTTACTCGTGTATAGAAACGTGAAATAAGCGGGATTATCATGACGCTAAAGTGCAAGACTGAAAAACTCACGCAAATAATAAAGACCAGTACGTAACCAAATAGCAGCAAAAGAAAACAATGTCACTGACATATCTAACACCAGAATGAACTATGCATTTTACCTTTAGAAGAGCTGCAGGCGACGAGAGGACTTGTAAAACCTTTTTAAGAGGGTCCTTTTAAAATGTCTTCGTCTTGCTCAAATGCCAAGACTTAGCCTACAAGTGTTCATTATTTAGATAGAGAATGAGTTCTCACGCATGGCGATTGAGACCCCGAACGTGACATTAACTTTCAGTGCAGACAAAACACTGGATAGCTTTAAGAATTTGTGTTGTTCAAATGTAGTGGCTGCGTGAATGTTTGTAACTGGCTGACTATGTTAGCATTGCATTGTGGGTTAGTATTTTAATTAATATTTTTTTATTAATTATACTCCTAATTTTAATCAGTATCCATTGTATAACCAAATTTTTTTGCAGCACTTTTTTTAAAAATTATTAAGTTCATTATTATTTTGAGAAGTAAGGGGGCACAGTGACTCAAGTGGCCGGGCCATGCCCCCTAGGGCCCGCTCGTGGCGCTGACACTGAGCTGATTTACTCTAAGGGCAACATTGTCATGTCCGCAACCTTCTTAAAACTGATGTCATTAATCAGAGCGCGTCATTAAAGCCCAGGCGCTCTAAAATTTCCTGCGTGCCAGGGAGCGTGAACAAAACACTGGCTGGTTTTAACCCTTTGCATGCTAACAACCTCTCCAGTGCAATGAAATGTCAGAGCAGCACGTATTACAAGCTCATGTGCGAGGAAGAGTCCGAAACATGCACATAACAAATTCAGGTGCTAGGAGGAGTCCGCGCGGAAAGCAACCAGTTCAAAAAGATGTTCAAAAAGAACTGATACACACACTAAAAACATTTTAACAAGTTTTATATAAAAAAAATTACAATTTTATATTTCATGTCCCTGAAATTATTTCTGTGGTAAATAAAATAAATAAATCTGTCTAATAAGTTTACCGTGAATGAATACAATACATTATCCCTTAAATGATTTCTTGTGCAAAAAAACTGTTGCATGTGCGTGCCTGCGTCAAACTGATTCTGACTGGACAGAATTAACCGCGAGTTTTCAAAATCACCATAATCAAACACGGTTGTAATGATAATTTAATTTTAAATGATAATACTGTTTATGGGAGATTATGAGAGTATTTGGTATACACAAGCATCTCTTTTATCACAAACCCTTGTAAGTGCAGCTGGCACTTATTTTGACAAGACACGTGATGCACACAGGATCTTTCGACGTGCAGAACACATCATTTTGAAAAGAAGGAGCCACACACATGATGGGCTACATACAGACTTCGCATCGAGCGCCCTCGAATAAAGTCACCGGCCGCCCCTGCAAAACACAAAGCATAGGTATGCAAGATAGGACTGAGGATGACTTTAAGGGATAACTTATGGTAACTAACCACAGCACGGTTAACCATACACTACAGAGCCTGTCACGATCTCTCGTCGTACTCTATTCTCTCAATATGTACCACATACCAATAAACGACCATTTCATGGTTCAAACATGTTTGCATTTGTCTAATGCATATCACGCATTAACACAGACTCCAGTTTAGCTTCTAAAGCATAGTTTAGCATCTAAACAGTCACACATGCCTTTCTGAAAGAGTAGTAGTTATTGTAAGTCAGTATTAATATTAGCTAATGCGGCTACCTCTTCATCCCAATAAAACCTTAAATCTCATTAATACAGAATCCAATAAAATGTTAATTAGAAAAAGAGGGACCCTTTGACAGGCTGACCAGCCTTTGTAATGAGAAACGATCATTAAATGCGAATAGGTTTGTTTTTAACCTCCACAAAGTCCATAGGGGAAACACTGACCTTGCATGATGTTTATGACCCTTGATACAGAAACTAAAATAAACACCCACAACTGTTTGTCTATCAGGCTTTAAATGGATTGTATACGCATGCGTGTGTTGGTGTGTGGAAATTGAACGGTGAACATTTAATTATACTAAACTGCAGGTTATTTTTAGCATGGTTTCAATTACATGTTAATCCAAACCTAACCTTTCAAATATTGCAGAGCTCACGCTTAATATTTAAAGACATTTATGTAGTCTTTTATTCTCAGATTTTATTCTTTAAACACATCCACATCAATGGGCCTACAGCAGACATGGCAAATTTTGACAAAGCGAACAAAAAACCCAGAATAAACAAGCTTAATCTGTGTATTTGTTTTTAACATGCCATTGGCAAACGGTGAATAGAGCACCACGGCGTGTAACATCACTTAAATCTTTGCCTTTGAATTTCGGTTGTGTTCTGTTTCATTGTCTCAAACAATGAGCTCTCCATGGCAACCAATGCCTGGCTCTGTTGTTGCACAGCAAAATCACAATCACTGTACGAATGCATGCTTGACATTTGATCAACATATTGCAGCGTGTAATCAAATCTGTTGTCATAGCTGTAAATCTGCTTGGAAGCAAAGATGCAGAATAGAAACCATTCATTACAGAATACGAGAACATATCTGATATAATGGATCATTATTATAAAGCACTCAAATTCAGCAGCCCATACCAGCAATTTTCATTTGTCTCAGACATCAGTAGCAAGTCCATGGGGGCTTTTCCAGTATTTAAGTTTAGATAATAATTGAGAAATATTGAGATCCACAAGTAGAAAATCTTGATCGTACACCTTGTTGAATTTAATTAGATAAGGTCAGTATACACACTGAGTGAACCAGTCAGGGAAATCTTTATTAGGGGTGTGAGATATTTAGCTGAACTTTGAAGTTATTGAAATGCTTGAGTATTGAGCATTGGGTGTTCATGTAGCTCAATGGGTAGAACATTGCACTAGCACCGCAACGGTCGGGGTTTGATTCCCAGGAGACACACATACTGGTTAACATGTACCTTGGATGCACTGAAAGTCCCTTTGGATTAAAGTGTGTGCCAAATGTAGTAGGATTTGGCGTGATTTCTTACAATAACTCCTGTTTATCTTGTTATTGATACCCAAATTGCTCATTTCTGTCAAGTAACAGTGTAGATTTTAGCACCAATAAGCTAATGATATGTTGTAGCTATATTTTGGATTTTTTTACTAAAAAGTAGCCTTTTACTATATGCATTTATTTATAATGCTTTTAATTTATGACATACCATGAATTTCTATACTAGCCAGCAATGCAATCTAATTTTTGAAAACCACTTAGACTTTAAATGCTTAGACATTTAAAAACATCATTACTGATCGATTTTGTCAATAACTGTAGACACTACAAAGCTTTACAGCAGTAAAAACAAAAAGTAAGTGAGAGAACTTTTCAAAACTTTTAATTGTAGTATTTTGTATGGTAAATATCGACACAGTCCTGTTGTTCTTTGGTTTGATGGAACAGTTGACATCTCATATGTATATGAGCAGATATCTGTACGAGACAGGTGTAGCTACCTCGTGTTAATATTTGAGAGATAGAGCACTAAAACTTTCACAGTTAGGTGGAAGGTGATGCAAGCGTTCCCTATTAAAATGATACCAAAATGTGGGTGCTGTATGATCAGTCTTCACCGCTTAGGAGTGCTGATTCCTGCCTCTGCTTCTACAGCAGTTGAGCTTATGTACATGTGACAGTTCTGTAAACGTGTTTACATGCACTGCTCTATACAATGTTCATAAGGAAAAGCATTCAGAAAATGTTCCTACTACCTGAAATATCAGAAATAGGTGTCCTGGGACATTATTTACATCTGTCCATATAAGCTTTAAACAGGAGTTTGGCTTTGGAGTGGGAGGTGCCCTGCAAGCGATTAAAAGGTGTCTAATAGCCGTGCAAAGCCCATACCTCTAGGCAAAAACCAGGGAATATTTGGGCTGTCAGTGAAAATGTAATGGACGGCAAACCATAACCCATAATGAATGAAATAAAATAAACCAAATGTACGTTTATTTTGGCTAGAATTTGGTTACTTATAGCCGGACTATATCGAGTCTATAGTTAGTCTAAACTGTGAAATGACGGCCAATGCTTCCCAGGTGGTTTTATTTAATGGCTGCATTTCATACAGAATCAGGTGTGGGATATCTCTATTACTCATAAGATCATCTGAATACAAAATGACCCATAAAGCGCCAGCCGGCGCCAGCATTTTTCATGTTTTTCACAAAAGTTTAATGCTTCCAGAAAATATTGTTCTTTATGTTTTATATTACCTTCATTAGTTCTCTTGTAATCACCTTTCAAATATGGGTAGGTTTCTTCAAAAAGACAAAAGTTTGAGATAATTTCATTTTTGTGAAGGACTTTTGATTGAGATCAGATTCAACCTGATCCTCAAAATATACACTAAGTTCTTACTCCAATTAAGGGTTCACGCCAGACGCAGTAGAGGAGGCAAGCACGAGTGATTAACATGTTAAGTCGATGCAAAGACAGGAATAGGCATCTGTGCGTTCCGTGCGAATTGAGCGTTGCTGTGGGAACGTGATTACAGGAAGCGAGCGGAGTCTCAGCGGAGTCGCAGAAGCCCCTCCCATGACGCGAATTACCACGTGTATATCTCGAATGACTAGAATTTTATGCACGGCTATCACATGAGAATGAAGCATCCAACTACGCGAATAGTGTGTTTTTTGTTGTCTCTACCGCGGCTGGTGTGAATGCACCATTACACGTGAGGCGTTACTTCCGGGTTGCATAAGCAAATAGTGGTATTGCGGAAAGCCGGAAATACTCGTCATTGGCAGGGAAGCGTTTTTCTTATAATTGGCGAAGAGTTAATATTATTCAATTAAACTTTTTAAAAAACAACTGAACGGAACAAATGTGTTAGTGTTTTTCCCTATATTTCTATTTAACAAAAAATGGTGGGTCTTGAGATTACCTGTGGGTTTGAAAAAGTTTAAAAACCCCTGATATACATTACACAAGCAGATTTATCAAGTATGCATGGAAAACATATGGAAAATACAAATATTTATCTTATATTTATTAAGTAGATCATATGAACTGCCAAATAACGTAAGTTAGGCCTACCTTGTGTCAAAAAAGAACAAATATATAATGGACTTTCAATTTTCATCATATTCATATGAAACGTATTTTTTCCAATAAACAGTTTTGCATCAAATAGATTTTTGTTGATAATGAATAATGACTATTTATAGATGATTCATTATTACATATGACTAAGATTTCTTTTTAAAAATTACAATTGGTAGATCATTTTGCTTTTAGAGGCCGTTCGTATCAAGTCGCGATCAAGTTTATTTTAAATATTTTAAACAAACTTCTGAACAAAACTTGTGTTCACAGGCGAGCGCTTTGAAAAGCAAAAGAAAACAGCGCGTCCTGTGTTTTACACGCGTTTTAAATGTTATGGATCCTTCTGCTAGAATTCTTACAAATAGTGGTCGGGATTCGGGACACAATCAACTTGGGCATACAGCGAAGGGGACATATCTCACCCCCAAATTACACAAGTGGCGCTGGATAAGTACTGGCAGCCTAGGGACAGCACCTTTCAACCCGGTGGCGTGACAACACCAGCTCTCGTGGCCAAAAACAGACCGTTCCACAGGGAATTGTCCCTGCCCTCCCTTTGGCCAATCCGGGCCTGTTTAGGTGTACAATCATTAACCATGTGGATCATTCACCATGTTTGAAAGACCTGTTTATGCAATAGTTTAAGTGGTTTTACGATAATGTAGAAACCTAGTCATTGATGCATTTTATCCATTTGCGTAAATGGATGTTTTTCAATTACTATGGACATTCCCTTGGGTGCAGTCATTATTATCTTTTACAGAAGTGTTTTACAGAAAGCATATACAGTGCAACGTACGGTATACATGTACAACATCATTCCTTAAAAAATGCCTTGCCGAGGTATATAGAAGCGACACGAAGAGGACAATTAAAAGTGAATAAAGTTAACCTTCAAATCAATTCTGTAAAACATAGGTGAAGTGATCTGCATGTTGGATTTATGTGATTGCTCAATCTATCAGTCAGCATTTTTGCCTCAATTATTGCCTCCTTGAGTTTGAATCTGCAACCTTTTGGCTACCAGCCCAGATCTATAACCACTAGTCTGCAGCGACCCTTAAGCAGACAGCCAAGAGCTAACGTCTCAGAGCGCAGATCCATGTCTGATTTTAAATGGTCTGAGTGAAAAGACTTAAACTCACTGAAACTGTCCATCTGAAGAGCCCTATAACAGCTTCTTCTTTAAATAACAGAGATAAAAAGTAAGAGAAGAAAGGTGGAAACCCTCTTGAAGGACAACGTGCTACTTGTCAGTCAAGTTTGGCCATTATCTCAAACCTCTCAAATTCAGTACCACCTCAAGCTATTTATCTGCACTCAGGGACCACACTTATTACATGTGTGGTGATTTAACCTTGCAGTGAGTGAAAAAATTACAGTTTAACCATCCAAGGGTCTGGAAAGAGGCACTGGCACATTCTTGCAGTGATGAAACTTCGGAGAAAATCGATGCTAACCCAAGGGCCTCCTATGATTCTCTGGATTATTGACATAGAGGCGGCTAAGACTTCTGGGAATTCTGACAGAAGCACTTATTTGAAGGACTCATGCACAGTGGAGTAGCTTCTATTATGCAAATCATAAACCTATCTAATCTGGTGGTACACGAAGAGTAGACAGATCTCAAGCTTTGGTAGAAGGACATGTCTGCCTTGTAAGATGGTTGACACATTATTATTCTACTGCACAGTGAGTAGGCATCTTTCATAAGCTTGCTTTCCTGTGTGAGCAACTTTGATATCTTACTGACTTGAGCTTCCCTGAGCCTTGGGAATTGACTGTACACTGTCAGCAAAAAATTGCCAAAATTTGTCAATGGGCCAGTGCTCTTTAAAAAGGTCCTACCATTTAAGTACAGTTATGTATAAATGTTTTTTTTTATTCAAAATATAAGTTTAAGATTGTTCATGTCATGAATTTTCTTGAGGGGTTTGCACCCTAGATGGGGGGGGGCACACCAAAGTTTGAGAACCACTGGTTAAGTCTGTTTGCTGTGTTATTGGTAAATTAAAATTGTTTGACAGCTGTCTACTAAAATAGTTTCATCTATTAAATGGCCATGTCAATGGGGCCATGTCACAAGACTTTTTTAAGATGTCAAATAAATCTTTGGTGTCCCCAGAGCACATACCGTAATTCCTCAAATAAAGACCGGGGCCTTTATTTACCTAAACTGCCGAAGGTAACAGGCTTTTATTTGAAGCATGGGCTTTTATTAGAGACAGGCCTTTATTTCAAATTCAATCTGTTTGATAAATAATTGTTTTAAATAAGCTGTTAAATTAAAAGGGATAGCGTTCTAGTGGATAGAGATCATTCCGGATTTTTTTTTCAAGGTTGTTGAAAAGTCCGTCACTAGCATTAAATGAGACCCATCCAATGTAGCTACTGCCATCTATTGGCAGCTGTGCATTATGATGAACTTGAATGCATTTAGGAGATAACACCGCGCTCACATTATCCAAAACCATGCCCCAGCGCGATCGCCCCCCCTCCCTACTCCATGCACGCACTCACACTGTACTTTTATCAATCTGAGCCCGAACGAGTTTTTGTCATTAGAATGCATTTGTTTTGAGCAAACAGGAGGTAAAGCACTCTCTTAACACTGGAACCCATCGTAATGTTAAGTCTGTGTTTTTTATTCGGAGTCGTATGAAACCCTCTCACATGCACATGATATTGCTTAGTTGGTCTGTCGCGTGTGCACCATAGATATTCACTTAGCCCTGCTGCGCGCATTAAAAGGTGTTAACGAAAGCAGATGAAGGTGATTGCTCGCGCAGTTGACGTCTCTCCTTTTGAAACGCACTCTGTTGCGATTGCACTCACACTGCGCCTAAAAAGCTTAGAAGTATAAACTGAAACGTTGTTTATACTCGCGCTTTGGTCCGCAACGCAAGCCTCCGCGGATCGCGTGTTACCAAACGGTTGAGGCGTTTACGGAGCATTTACACGGGGCGTGAGTAAGCTTTCACTCATTTCCTCTGGCCTTAATTTGAGACCCACCTTTATTTGTCCGCGATGATCACGACCACGGCTTTTATTTGAGGAATTACGGTATGTGAAGTTTTAGCTCAAAATACAATATAAATAATTTATTATAGCATGTTAAAATTGCCAGTTTATAGGTGTGTGCAAAAATTTGCCATTTTGGGTGTGTCCTTTAAAATACAAATGAGCGAATGAAGTGCAAACACTGATTGCAATAATGGTGGTTTGATGCAATTCAAAATAATTCACAGCACAATTGAGTCTCTCTCTCTCTTTCTCTCTGCACTAAATGACAGTGATGTGGTTGGATAGTGCAGATTAAGGGATGGTATTATTATAATAAGAGCTCCTTATGACATCATAAGGAGAGCCAAATTTCAACGACCTATTTTTTAGGGCTGTTCCGAATACCATTTTTTGGGCTTTGAATATTCGAAGCTTCGGAAGGAGGGGCTTAACATATTTTTCTCTTTAATAAAGGCAGGAATTTGTGTGTGTGTGTGTGTGTGTGTGTCTGTCTGTCTACAGTTTTATTATGTTATGGATGCGCTGCTGCGGACCCAAGGGAGTGTAGTGCCTTTTTTTCGTGCAATATGGACATGTGACACGTTTAGAATTAATAAACTTGAAAAATACTACAGAACAGCGCAAGCCGGAAGTGGTGTGCCTGTCACGCGTCTTGCGAGAACAGCATTAGTGAAACAAAACACAAGAGCAATACTTTTAATAAAGTAGCCTAACATTTTTCTAACAAACAAACATTCCTGTATCAGAAATTAACAGCACAGTAATTACTGACAACGTAGGCTATTTAAAAAAAACAACGAAAATAAATGAACGAAGTTCAACAAACTGTAATAAAACGGTAGCATACCTTCAAAATCAAGTTTATTTATAACACTTACACCATCCAATATGTTTTTTTAATCAGTAGAACAATAAAGAAGATATTTTGCAGAAACCCCAGTCCTCCGCCATGCAAGTCAACCGATCCGCCAGCTAAAGCATATCCAATACAAAAGAAATCCCCCATAACTCTGTGTGACATATTGACGTCTTGTGAAGCAAATCAATCAGTTTTTGCAAGAAACTGAACATTACTTACAACACTATAAGTGTGAATGCCAAAGCACACACAATGTACGTGGTTTTGTCATATTGGCTCTCATAGATAGCATGATGTCATTAAAAAAAAATTGTTTGTGTTTAATAAAAAAAGCAAGTCATATACATGAAGAATGGCATGATGATAAATAAATTAAAATGTATTATTCCTTTAAAACATTCCTTTAACTTTTTAAACTATTTTTTAAAGTTAGACGAGCACTGCATATGGGATAAGAATAACATCAGTCTCTCTATAAATAGAGGAAGATCCATCTATAGCTTTTTGTGAAGAGACAGTGAGGACATTCATATCTAAAGTTTCTAGAAGTCCTCCGATGACTAATGGATTTGCCAGTGGTGCACCTTAGGCTATCTGAGACCAAACTAATGGAAACTGTGGCTTTCTGTTATATTATATTAAAGTATTTGGCCAGGTACTCAGAATAGCTTGATTAAAAAATAATGCCTATGGCCGCCTCTGCCATAATACAAGACCTGGATGTGATCCACAGTAAAACTCCGGTACAGATGTATTGGCATACAGATGTTAACTCGCCATCAAATTTAATCTATTTTCATTTAATGTTTGAATTTTTCTCTATTTATGCTAATTCTATTCAACTATTGTTTTTTGCTGTTCTTGTGTTCTATTTCTGGGATCAAATCCACTATTTAGTGATCTGGACTGTCTGCATGAAGTAGAAAGAGGTCAATAAAACAGCATGCTTTAAACAAATCATTTCAAAAGCAAGAAAGGCCTTATTCATTTTTTTAAATGCTTTTGTTGGCGATCAGGTTATACAGGCAACCCAGGCCAACAGTAAAATGCTTCACAAGGATACCTAACTATTTCTGCCAAAATAAACTAGGTCTCGATTCACAATTTTTATGTACCAAATGCGCCACTGCATTTGGGGGAAACTGGGGTGTATCTTTCTTCCTTTTCTTGGCAGCTTTGTTTGCTAGAACACCAGCATAAAACCTCTCCGCTGTGGATCCAACCACATTCCCTAAGAATTCAAATTATTCGTAATGTCAAAGATTACAGTTGGCTTTTAGGATTATCACCTCATATTGGTTTTGCTACCCCTCATTTGCCCATTTAATGGAAGCATTTAAATTCTCACACTAATGTACAAAGTTACATTTACCACTATAATAAACCGTTTATACTCCCGTTTAATATAGCAGCAAGGTGCATGACAGTAAGAGCCTGCTAAATGGTTATTCATTCAGCCAAGGTTCTAATTTGAATAATGTATTATTTAAGTGTTATCAGCCCGTTAATACTTTTTCTACAGCATTTCTTCAATGTGCGTGTTGACCTCTTTCAATAGGTTGAGTGTTATGCTGAGTAAGCTAAAATATTTTTGTGAGAGTAGACACATTTACATACACTTAGATCATCATTCTGGCTCATGCGATGGAATATTTGATATGCTATGAATATGCAATGAGAGGTGCTTTACTTCACAAGTATTCTTTTCGCATGCTTTTTGACTGTTAGCTGATCCTTCTGTGGCAATTCCAGCACCAGCCTGAGGTTTATGTGTAATGCATGTACAATATTGCCATGAAAGGCATAACTAATGTTTTCAGTTTAACTTTTCATCACACTTTCAACTTTCTTAGTTGTTTAGCTATCGTTTAGCTATCTAAACGCAATCCAACTTTAAAAAAAAAAATGCTGGCAGGGAAAGAGTTAACCTGAACTCCCAAACTTTGTTTTACATACTGTGTGAAATACAGTTTTTTTTTTCAAATTCATCTTTTAAGATACACTATTCACAGTGTTTTTTAAATGATACAGATGTTCCTGTTTTTTAATTGTTAGAGCATTGCGTTGGCAGTGCAAAAGGTTAAAAGTTTAATCTTGCATGTACTGAAAAAATGCTTACCCTGAATGCACTGTAGATTGTTTTTGACAAAAGCAAACTGTGTAAATGTAAAACCATGATACTACACAAGCCAATACTTCGCCAAACGAATCCGCTAAATGACCCATGCGGTCTTTTGGAGATGTTTAACACTTCCCCGTGTTCAAATAAGCTGTTCGTGTCAGCCAGAGAAATTGTCTAAGCGGTTTATCTGAGCATTGTCTCACATTCTGCAGGGCTTTCTATCCAGAACTGAGGCCTGAGGCATATCTCACAGCGGGAATAAATCAGTTCCAAGGCCAAATCCATTCGCAGATGCTGTCACACACAGGTTTTACAGCATCTTATATCATGCCAAAAGTCCCCAACACTTACGTCCGCTGATGCTGTCAATTTTATTACCATGGCACCCAACCAAGAGTCTGGTGCTGTAATGTGGGGTTCTTTTCATAGAGTAGAAACCGCCAATAGAAAGTCAAAAGAAAGATCCCTATATAATGTGCAGCAGTTTCATAAGTGACATTAACATTTCAAAGAGCCGATGTAACCTCATTATATGGTTTGCGGAGATAATAGTAATTTATCATTAATGTTTTATGCCTTTTAAAGACCGGAGGACCATCTTAAGAGATACTGAAAATCATGTTTTAAAGACTTGTTTCTTGTATAGTACATGAAGTACAACAGTGAAAAACTTTATGTACTGTAATACACACAGGGTCATGTGTTTGTTTCACCTTTTGTATTTTCAGGATGTGACTGTTTGGGGGTCATGCAAAATGTGTCCATCTTTGCAGGAGAGTTTAGGAAACAATGTGGGTCCATCTGTTGCCAAACAGGTAAAGCCTACATGATTTATTACTTTTCCACTGGTCTACAAATGTTTCTAAGTAAGAATATTAATCATTTGGAATTCAATATAACATTTCGTTTTTACTTGGAGTATTATAAATAGCATGTCATGGTGACCACCAAGAGTGTATGTTGTTTACAAAAGATGTCAGATTGACGTAAGTGAAAACTGAAAGTTGTTGCTGTTGTATTGTGATTTAAGATTACAAAGACCAGTGCTTTTCTTTAGAAACAGCATGCATAAAATGCTCACAATAAGACAAGGGATGTATTATTAAAAGAAAAAAACAAAAACAAAACAAGACCAGTTTTTATGTTATGATGTGTGTTTATCAAACAAGCTGCATTGTGTTTTGTCTGTAAGGATTCGTCTAATATTGATAAAATCATGTTTTTCTGAGGTAGTTCAATAGGTTTTGCTTTTCCTTAAACACATTGCACATGCAGTGACGTTATTGGTTAACAACAGCCACCCTCCATGTTTACCTTCAAATTATTACAGCGACTAGCCAATATTGGGTAATTTTTATTACTATAGTAAAGAAAAGCATTACATCAGCTCCACTATACAACTAAGACATACAAAAAATAGGCAGAAATTATCCCTACAAAAAGCTATTGCTTTGAAGATAATCATAAGGTTATTTTGGTTCAAAATAGCCCCCATACCCTAATTTTCTATTCCCTACATTACTCCACTAATTTAGTTTACTTGAATGAGTGAATGAAAACGAGTGAGTGAATTCGAGTCACTTAAACCCGCTGTAAGCGCCGCAGTGTGGGCGTCATCATCCGCTGAGACGCGAGAATTCATTTGATTCGTGCCTTGGTAGATGAGTAGTTAAATCGGTTGAAATTCATCATTGTGGTGCATTGTGGGATTGAATGAGTGCTCTCAATATGTTCACTGTGACATCGGACACCACTAAAAATAGATATTTCCTGAAATAGTGCTCTATGTAAGGGTATAAACGTTTTCGTTGGACCCACGTGCGTTGTCACATCTGGATGGAACTTCCGGTCTCTGTTTGTTTAATGGTCTGACTAGTGCCTAAAATGATCTCTTTTAAACCTACCTTGTTGAAAACAACAAATGTTTGGTTTCCTTAAGACGAGGGGAGACGGCGATCATGGATCATCGCTGTGAAGGGAGGTTTGGCAGCTTATCTGTAGTTAACATTGAATACATTAATTTTACACAGCTCTGTGTAGTCCTGTATTTGATACGCTTTAGCTATGATTTGAACTACAGTAAGGTAATCTACTATTGATTTTGCTTGTTATCATAAATTAACTACTCTAGAAGGAATCTGTTTTTATTGATTCTTTGTGGAAGTTTCCCGGACGTTATGTGTGCTGTTACGAAAGCCGTTTGTTTTATTGTCACTGGTTTTATCACATAGTAGCATTTATGTTAATAATAAAAAAACATTTTAATATTGAACATTGCACATGCCTCCGGTCAGTTTGAAATATTTGGTAATTGGACTAAAAATAAAATGACTACAAATATGTAACTGTTTTCATTTAACCCATATGGCAAAAAATATATATTTGCTAAAATATATTTTGGAATATGTTTACAAAAATATATTTTTCACCAATATATACATTTACATTTGACCATTTTTTGTATATTTTGAAATATATTTTAAAGTACTGTAAATACATTTTAAGGGGCCAGTCACACCAAAAGCGTTTATGGCAGTTGCAGGTGCCTTTTTTGAATGATATTCTATGGGCAGGGCGCGTTTGCGCGCTGTTTATGCGCGCCGAGCGCCTTGCGGTTTTTTGCCGCCTGCCGCGCACGCGTTTTTGAAGGAGCGCTGAGAGCGGAGAAGCACCTGACATCATTTGTGTCTTTCCATTGTCCAATCGAATGAGGGGAGAGGCGGGCCTTACGTTGTGTTGAGGGAAGTTTACAGTTGCTTTGAAGAACCGGACACAACTCGCTCACTCTCTCCTGTGTGTTTGTGCACCTCTCATCCTTAAACAAGGTCAGAGCAAGCGTCCTCTTTTTAAAGTTTCTGCTGATATGACAGTTAACAGCAATATTTGATTGACAAGACAGCTGACTCGGTGGTTGCTTAGCAATATGAAAAGCCGCATCGCACTGCTCTTTTTTTAAAAAAGGCAGTGCGTCGCGCCTTGCGTTTGCAAGCGTTTAAAGCGCTTTTGGTGTGACCGCAGCCTAAGGCATTAAAAAATATATTTAGCCTTACATATTTCAATACAAGGAAATATATTCACGTCGTATTTTAACTTCAACTTCAAAAATATACTTTATAAAATTAATTTGTATTTAGCATATATTTAAAATATATGTAGGCAAAATAATTTTTTGCAATATGGAATGTAAAATTAGAAATGTATTTTCTTGCCCTTGAAATGTATGTTTATTGCCTATTTGAAGGTTAAAACTAAAAATATTTTAAATTCAAAAATATAGGCTATTTAATCGAATATAACATTCTACAAAATGCATTTAACATATATTTAAAATATATTTTTGAACAGAGAAATTGAGTTTTTTTGCCGTATGGGAATGTATCCATTAAATCCGTAGTGATGGGCACATTTTTAGCACCTATAAAATTTTATTTCATAAAAGGTTTTTATAACATTCTGCATACACATACAGTAACATAACACTATATGCATACCATTCTATATTTTGTCTTTAAGAGCACAATATAGATTCTCCATTAAAATATCCAAAAATAACCACGTGGAAATGCTCTGGATACAAACATGGATGAAGCATTTGGGATATCATAAGTACACATATGAAAAATATAACACAGTGCTAGTAGTTTTTAGATATTTGAATGCAAAAATCTATATTGTGCCTTTATATTGATTTTGCCCACTAATATATAAACAACGATCAAGCACATGTTACATTTCATTAATATTCAAAAAGCCTACATCTAACTGAACCAGAAGCAGTTAACAGGCTATTTATGCATAACCTACTCATAATGCCACAGCTGATGCCAAAAGTGTTCAGTTCATTTAAAATTCATCACAGCATGATTGACAAATATTAGATTTGAGACTGTTTCCGGCTCGGAGGAAGCAACAGTTCAAAGCCATATCCTAGGAATCTGTCTAATGTGTAGCAAGCCTCAAAAACCGAAATAATCAATAAACCATCAGACCATCTGTCACAAAAAGCAGATTTGAAGGAAAGGCTGAAAAAGGTGAGAGATGAATGATTATATTTCAGCGAGCTGAAAAGAAGTGATTGCGTTCTGAGCTTTCTTTTTCAAATAACATAAGGGGGAGTCACAAAAGTGCTGCGGTGACTGAAAGGGTCTCAGTGTGATTCATTGTGGAGGGAAAACTTCAAATGAATTTAGAAGAACAGCAGGAGAGATAGAGGTAATATTGAGAAGTGGCTGCCCAGTAAAACCATCCCATTACACTCAAACAAAGGTTCTTGACAATGATGTCATAGAGGAACTCTTTTGGTTCCCCATAGAACCATTTTGTCAAAGTTTTATTCAGGGAAACATTTGAAGAGCTTATGCAAAGTGCGTATAAATTACCATTTTTATCAGACTCTTGCAGAATGGATTCTGCCAACAAACCAGTAGTTCTGAATGGCCTGAGGCCAAGTATTTGATGAGCATTAATACGTGTCAAGAGCATTCGGTTACTGTCATTATCGTTATTTATTTTTAAAAAACCATTTCTAGCAGCTTTATGTGTATGGTACAAGAATGGATTGCAAAGACAAAAGCATATTTTTTGAAATAGTACACAAATGAATCATGAACAATAAGACAATGATCGTGCATTGACCAAGTAATCCGGCGCCAATTTTGAGTTCATGCTTACTTTAAAAGTTCCCATTGCGTAAAATCAACAAATGAGCTGCTGTGTAGAATGATAATATTTCTCTATTAGCCTTTGTAGCTTGGACAGGACCTCTTTGTCATGATCACAATATTTTTGATTTGCGGCGGGAAGCTGTACACGGAAGCAAATGATCCAGAAGATTAGTGTTTGTGCTTTCAGTGGATCATGTGGATAAATAAATAAACACACAGTCCCCTTTCCATCATGTAGACCTGCCAGACTGCGGTGAATAATGGACTACAAGTGCAGGAATGAAATTACGCCGATGTTGACGTAAAGTGGGCACAAAAACATATTCCTGTAGTAGTTTCCATTAACTGCAGCGCAGACAGTCAGCTATATATGATGTGTGGGCACACACAGCTGTTAATCATTTCTGAAATTTTGAGGGAAACTGTAGAAATGTAATATTGATTAATTGAAGAGTAACATAAATATGTGCAATATATAATATTCTAGCTATTTGTGCAACCATGGCAACAATCTGGACTTCATGATTTACTTTGTGCTTTCATTTATAAAAATATAAAGATTAGCTTTATTCACATTCTATGTTATTTAATTTTTTTCCAAACTATCATAAACTGTTAGTTTAGCAAGTTTGTCATGTTTAATTTTCAGAGTTTACTCTCAAACTTACTTAAGGGAGGGGCTAAAATTGACTCCGGGGACAAAAAGGGACACTCCAGATATGGCTCGGAGCTATACTCTCATTCTGGTGTATCAAGGACTTTGCTGACGTAACATGGATGCATGAAGCGCAATGATATTAGGCAGTGCCCAAAAATAATATCACTACGCCTCCTGCAGCCATGTTACGGCAGCGAAGTCCTTGATTATTACGCCAGAATGAGAGTATAGCTCCTAGCTATATCAGCCTAGAAAATCGCAATTTAATTTTCTGTCAGTCTAAGCACACAATGTAACTACAGAAGAGTCAAGTTTTAAATGGGAAAAATATCGAAACTCTTTGGTTATTTTTTTAGCGCTATGCACTGAAAAAAATATTCATCAAATAATCTACATTTTTTAAGGTAAGTGGTTGCAATCAATTTATTTAAG
The DNA here is from genome assembly GCF_030506205.2 of Paramisgurnus dabryanus. Taxonomy (NCBI): domain Eukaryota; kingdom Metazoa; phylum Chordata; class Actinopteri; order Cypriniformes; family Cobitidae; genus Paramisgurnus; species Paramisgurnus dabryanus. The sequence goes on along the minus strand of NC_133339.1, from coordinate 21,496,633 downwards.
CTACATTTAAACAACAAAAAAAAATTAGAAAGGCAAAACAAAACAAAAAACTTTTGTTTATGTCACCAGGTGACTATGGTAGGGCAGGAACCAAAAGTGGCGGACAAGGGTTCCGTTTGGATATGGTTTCCACCCGGACCCGATTTTTAATCATTTGTACTTCCTGGTTTCCATAACAACACATCGGGGTTTATTAGAAACAGGTGCGCAGGAGTGATGTGGCGATCTGCGATTGGAAGAGGAAAGGAGGACGGGCAACATAAATAGAGCTGTAGCAACACACAGAGGAGAGTCGTTTCGGGCACGAGCTGCTTCACTGCCTAGGGCAGACCCGATCACACGCTCCGTCCTTAGAGGAGCCGGAGGGCGCCGTTGATCCACGGAAGCGCTTATAGCGCATGGAAAGAGTGCGGCAGCTAAGAAAGGCGAGAAGGACGGAGCGGTGGAAATTAAAGGAGCACTGCACCGGAGGGTGCTTTTGGTGTACTTTGTGTGCGCTGTGTTGCTGCTGTACAGACCTGCTTATTCAACCTACATTGATCCCTTGGGGAAGAAAGAGGTGGAAGACGATCGGGTGAAGAGATTATTGGGCGATTTCACTTGTGTATGGGCTACTACCGAGTCATCGAGTGCATTGTTATAAAACGGTGCTGACAACGAAGCGTGAGTAACAGTGGATGTGTGTTTGATGAAGTATTTAGAAGAAGAGCTGCTTGGTGTACATTCTAAGTGCGTTGAAGGTCCCTGGCCCCACGGAAGAGAGAAGTGTGGGCGAGCCGCTGATCAACCGGAAACACGGGCAGGAAAACCCAACCGGGGAACCGTGTGCTGTTTGTCATCTGGCCCTGCGGATAAAAGAAGCGTGGGTGAGCTGAAGAGGTAACGATATAGGGGCTGCATTGATTAAACTGTGTACCAACCCGTCCTCTCGGTGGAAAGAACTACGCTCAACCCGCCTCACGAGGTAGTCGAAGCCAGGCGGTCTAGTCCATAAATTCACGTAAAGTGTGTGTGCAGAGTGCCGTGGGTGAATTGTGGTTATCATTGGTGTTTACACTAAGCTTGCTGTGTATGCTGTGCTTGTAGCGACCAAAACGGCCCTGGCCTCGGACGGGTCGTGAGAAGAAAAGACCACGCTGTGGCCCAAGCCCCTGAGAAGAGGGAAACTAAACACCCTTTGCTTATAGCAACGTCTTAAGGAGGAACGAACCGTGTTAACGGTGTGAACCACTTACCTGTGCCCCAGTGAACGCCCCGAAGTGAATGGAAAGCCCAAGTCTTGTGAGTAACTTACCGTTGTGATGTGTTACCTACCTTTGCTTATAGCAACGTCTTAAGGAGGAATGAACCGTGTTAACGGTGTGAACCACTTACCTGTGCTCCAGTGAACGCCCCGAAGTGAATGGAAAGCCCAAGTCTTGTGAGTAACTTACCGTTGTGATGTGTTACCTACCTTTGCTTATAGCAACGTCTTAAGGAGGAACGAACCGTGTCAATAGTGTGAACCACTTACCTGTGTCCCAGTGAATGCCCCGAAGTGAATGGAAAGCCCAAGTCTTGTGAGTAACTTACTTTTGTGAGGTGTCGCCTACCTTTGCTTACAGCAACGTCTTAAGGAGGAACGAACCGTGTCAACAGTGTGAGTCACTTACCAGGAAGTCCCAGCTGAGGAAACCTAAGGGTGCACGAGAGACAGAAGGAATTAGGCAAGTAGCGACTAAGTACGGAAATAAGCCACTAATAGAGGGGTTGCAAGTTTACAAACATTGCAGGGTGCGCGCGCAACCAAGGGGCAGAAAGACCGATTGGTGAGCTGATCTGCTACTGCAACAACCTTAATTATTGAAGCGTTCTTTAATGTTTGTACATAAATAAGACTTGATTTTAGTTGTATCTGTTTTTCTGTCTTTATTTTTGCAGTGTTACTGTGATACATGTATGAATTATAATTTTATAATTATAATGCTAGTAACGTAATAGTCGCATCTACTGGTATGTTAACATCAGGCACCCAGCACTGACTCTGTTGGTACTATTTTCCACGCAAAAATTCCTTGGCATTTTGACTTACAGACACCGCTACTAGCATACAACACAATGCACGTCTCTTCTTTCTGCCCCTCGGTTGCGCGCGCAACCAGTTAGTGACGTCGCCGTGCAACCCGTCTATAGTGTTCCCCCTGTTCTGCCTCCAGGAAGAAGCGGAGGGCGCCACGGATTGAAGGACCAAACCGTAAAGGAGTCCCAGCCCCCGTTTTATGGTTCAACCTGCCCTGGAAGCAAGAAGGAGCAGATTGTTTTAAACTGCCCTTTCCCCCTTTGCTTTTAGATATTTAAATAAAGTTACATTTTAATTATAGTATACTTGTCTGTCCGGTCATTGGGGTGGTCTTGGGAAACTCCTCGAGGTGGCAATTAGAGAGGGGCGTGACCCTTTAGAGATCTCGGGTCCGCTCCGGCCTGTGACATTTAAATGTAGCTTAAATAAATTGATTGCAACCACTTACCTTAAAAAAATTGAGTAAATTGAATGAATAATTTTTTTCAGTGTGCTAATGGTCTAATCAGATTCAATGGATTATGCTAAGCTATGCTAAAAGTGCTAGCCTCAGACCCTGAGATCGGCTGAAAGGATTCCAAAACGGTAAAAATCAAATGTTTAACTCTAGGGAAGCTGGAAAATTAGCATATTTTCAAAAAAAGTGGAGTGTCCCTTTAAGAGAATTGCTATTTATTTATGCATTTTATTATATTTTATAGATTGATTTACAGTATTTGTTTCTCTCTAGAACTTCTCTTTAGCTCAGTGATGTCACAAATGTCCTCATCCATCATGACATTTAGGGGCTGGACACACCAAAACTTTTAAACGCCGAATGCCAGCTGTTTTTCAGCTGAGTGCCAGCTTTCTTCAGCTGAGCGCTTTGGTAGCTGTGATACTTCAGCTGCGATCCGGTTGGTTGCTGTGGTAATGTCCCGCCCCTCCTCCACTGTGATTGGGCGGCCGTGTGAGAACTGACATTGACGAGCGGAGCTTTTCTCCCAAAGTTGAATCTCTTTCAACTCTCGACGCTCAGCGCCGAGCGCGGAAAAACCCGCTAGCTGCTGGCTTATTTGAAAAACGCCGAGCTTCCATTGGAAACAATTGAAAACATGCGCCGGCCGCGGGCGTAAAAGTTTTGGTGTACACAACCCCTTAGAAACATTATCACTTGTTTCCTTGCTATTTTTTGGATATTGTTTATTTGAGCAAATTGTAGTGTAGAAAGCATTCAGAGATTCGGTATTCTTATCACGAGCATGTGTAGGTGGACCTGATGTTTTACGCTTGCCCAAAAAAATATGAATAAAATATGGAGATGGAGCAGAGCCACAAAATGACCCAAACCTTGTCATACCTCTCTCTGTATGAAACTGCAATCTCTGATCCTCTACGGTATTTAAAAATACTAATTATATTAAATAATAGATTAAGAGCTTTGTTTAAAGATTGTTGTGTTAAAAGCTTTTTTTTTAAGTCAAAAATATTGAAAAAAATCTAATTAAAATGCTGTATTTTTTCTCTTTATGTCATCTCTTTCACAATACATGTTTACCCTCTCACACTATTTATCCATTCCTCTCATACTGTTGGTTTTTTTAGTTGTCCTTGTATTTATCTGTGCTGCTAAGGTCTGGATCCGCCATGCATTATTTACCAGAAATCTCCTCCTAATATTTGGACTGTCAAAATGGTAGAAAAGAGACAGTAATGAAGTCTCAGAGCAGAGCAGTGCCCATCAGATATCTTAATTTCTCTATCTGTCTGTCTGTCTGTCTGTCTACTGTATCTATCTATCCTACTTACCCGCCTGTCTATCTCTCCTAATTGGTCCAGCCCTAACCAACACCAGAGTTTGCCCTTCCCAGAAAATCAGCCAATTGACAATGACATTGCTCAAACTCATCTTCCTCTCTTTCCCGTCACATGTGGTGGTCGACTTCTGTAAACATAGCCAAGACCTTGTTGTACTTTGAAACCACAGGCTCACATTAAACTGATTTATACATCATAAACAACCAAAGCCAGACTGGACCACAAAGAGAAATGAATGACAAGGTAAACCAAAGCAAATGTGGAAAACTGAGTAAATAGCTTCTTGTCAGGATTCAAAACCACCGTGTGGATTAATCCGGTTGCGGTAGCCGTCTTAGCCCACGCAGAAGAGGCTGTTGGACAGTGATAGATATGCAAGCCAGAGTTGCTGTCTATCCGTCATCCAAATACACAACGCAACAGCTGCTCACATGTGACTACAGAGAGCAGCCTGGCACAGAGATGAGGTGGGCATGAGGGAATAAGAGGACTTTAGACACAAGAAAAGCATTTGAGAATAAGAGAGGCAGACGAGGACAGAACCAAAGGTGGCCGTGAGTCTGTGAAATGTCAGAGCTAAAGCCTGTGATTGATTATCAAGTGATTTACCATGGCAGCGCTGGCACTGGAGAGCCTCAAGATTATTTCCAGGCCAGCATATGGAATGATCTGTGATTTCAACAGGAGTTAATATCAGTTCTAAATAAACAGACAGATGTGCATCAGACGGCCACAGCTTAGCCTGGTTCATGTGCAAAACATATAAAGTCTTGAACTCTGTCTAGTGTCTATACAGTAGTTACACCATTTCAAGGCCAATGGTGTATTGAACAACATACATAAATTATCAACAAGCAACAAATATTTTAATTCCAAGTCACATCTAAGACAAGTTTGTATTTCCAAATGTCTATGTTATAAACTAAACCGAAGGGCTACTCAAATCAATCCATTTAAAGATAAAAAATTTTCGCGGAAGTTCACATTTTTTAATTTTTACGACTGAAAGTGCAATGCAAAAAATGTTGATGCCATAACTTATAAACAGAAATTAAAATTTAAATGTATAGAAATTAACCTATTGATATGATTATGGATCACATCATTTCATTGAAAGTTCCTTGTGTCTTTTTGCCTGTATTATCGAGTTCACACCAGACGCGAAAGAGGCGTCAAAAAACGCTATTTGTGCGTAGTTGGACGCTTGGACATTTTGAGTTTACTAGCTTCATCCGCGCATGAAATTCTAGACATTCAAGACATTCATGCATAAATTCACGTCATGGGAGGGGCTTACATAGCTCAAGTTAAATTAACTTATCAGATTGTTCAACCCTGTATCACGAAATTATGTATCTATAGTCACTTATATTTGTGACTCTTAAGCATGAAACTGACATGGTTTTCCGCCTTTTTGCGTGAACATGTCACGCTTTTCTGTTTACGTGTCACTATCACGTATTTGTTACTCAACTATTTTTTCCTATTTTCAAACCATTGATGCTTGGGTTTAGGGTTAGATTTGGTGTTTGCGTAAGGATGTCACTTTAAGTATTGGTTTATACCTTTTTTTCATGATTTATTTTTTATATTTTATGATTTTTAAAGCATTGTCACCTGGCATTAGGGTTAGAGTTGGGTTTGGGTAAGGATGTCACATTATGTAAATCTAACCCTAAACCGAAGCGACAATGGTTAGAAAATAGGACAAAAGTTGAGTAACAAATACGTGACGGTGAAACGTAAACAGAAATGCGTGAAAAAAACCATGTCAGTGTCACACTTAAGATTTACAAATTTGCGTGCCTATAGGTACGTAATTTTGTAATACTTGGTTGGATTGTTCGACCTCCTCACTCACTTTCTTCCAAACAAGATCCTTTTAATTCCTGTAAAAGTACGAAGATGTCTCGTATAGCGATGATGATTGTCCTCTATTGTTATTATTGTCAATTCGCCGCAACATCCACACCACGCCATTCGCACTTACCGCGCCGCAGGATGCCTATGCATCACATCTTTGCATTGACTTAACATGCGCTTGCCGCTTCTTCCACGTCTGGTGTGAACACACCATTAGAATCTTAATGACGACAGCTTAGTATGCTGTTGCTGAGTGTTACCTTCAAAAAAATGCTTTACAAAATAGTTAATTCAATTTCGTCATGTTTGCTTATACTCCTGATTATTTTCTCCCCAAAATGCATACAAAACAACCAGGCGATGCTGCAGTAGCATAGCTGTTCAAGGCTGGTGGATTCATCAGGTCGAGTGTGCTGGCAGGTCTTGTCGTAAAGCTGTCAAAAGATCCACTCCCCTCCCATCGCCTAATAAATCTATGAGTCACACAGCATTGCCATTGCGTAGCAATGCTAACCAGAACTGAGTGGCAGAAAGTCGTGATGAAGTGAACAGATGAAAAAATGCCTGATGACTCTGTCCGCGGCCACCATACATCACCGGGACTGGCCGTCTCATCGAGATGACCCAAACATGTCAGCTCCTGTTTTACTCTAAGGCTTTAATTCGCCCATCCAGAGGCCGTGTATTAAACGAATGACTGTGTCTCTGTTTCCGCATCTTTTTCCTCTCGTGCTGAATCTGACCTGTGTAAATTAACCAGCTTGCGTGTTGGAGCTGTGTGACAGGCCCAAGGAACACAAGCTTGCCGGCGCAAAGTTACAAATTGAAAAATCAATAGTGCCAGTCGGTTAACCTCCATCTGTCCATCATCTACTGACAAGATGAATTCACCTGAACCTGAACACCTGACAATTACCTGCTGGTGGTTCTGTGGGACAGAGGGGAGAGATGGGGTGGTGGCAGACTAAAGAGGTCTTGGGATTAATGGTAGGTTACATCCCATGCATTTCTGTCAGTTATGGGAGTGCTCAGATGGGACATGAACAACTTTGTGGTGTTTGATCAGAGCCTAATGTCTATTGTAAGACAGATTTTTATTTATTTAATGTCAGCACCATCTTTTCAAACTTTGGGTATGTTTAAATGACAACGATGTACTAAAAATGGAAACGTTTATTCTTTGTGTTGTTGTGAAATACATAGAGGACATCGCTGTCCAAACAATCCACATTCACATTACAGATTTTTGTAATTTATTTGAGTTGAATCAGTGCTGAATTGTTCATTTGCCTCCTTATGTGAATCATGCAGAATAATTGCACTTAGTTTTTTTTACCATCCAAATGATAAGCATTGTGTTGCATCATATGTTCTGGCCTTCTGCATGTGAATGCCAATTTACCCAATGTGCTTTGCTGTATACTATTGTCTGTCTTTTATATTTGAGAGAATGAAGTGCATACTTGTTTCAAATACCAAAGTAATAGGCTCTCGATAAAAGGTTAGATATTTAAATGCTGTCATTCAAAATTTATGTTATTGTTTGTCAATGGTTTTCACAAATGGCCGAGACATTTTTTTTTAAATGTTGGACTATGATTCAGCCTTTCAGCATCTGATACAGTGTACCCAATCACCACAAAAACACTGTTCCCCTTTTGAATGCATTCATTTACATTTATGCATTTATCAGATTATTTTTTTTGTATGCAAAACCTATGACATTTCTGCTGCCAACATAATGGTCTGAGCCATTCAGGGCTACATCCAAGCCAAATTAATACAGTATGTGCTACTGTTAATATTTAAAAAAGCATATTTCAGTGCTGTATCTCCCTTGTGCTCCTCAAAATAAGCTAAACACGCCCCTATTTCCCCTAATGTTGATGGACATTTGTATTAATTTTGCCGGTGGCCACATTTCCAAACTTTTACATTTTGTCTCTAATCATCACTCTTCAACATATAGCAGTCATTTAAATGTCTAATAATATTAGTTGCAACCCTGTGATTGAAAAAGCATTAATATTTAAAGCAGGAATGCTAACTGTGATGTAATACTGGATCATTGTAAATGTTGACAGGTGTCAAAAGTTACCCTTGGGGGCTGTCAGATTCCAAACTGGAGTGGAAAAGCACTACTTGCCTGATTAAACACTGACGTGAACAACAAAGCATTCCCGGCAGCTCGTGATTTATGAAAATATCTTCACGTGCGTTCAGCCATTGCAAAAAATGAGTTTACCGAGCGTCGAACACTGAATGTGGAAATTCTGCCACTAACTAAAGGCTTATTTGTTTGATTAAGTGTCCTGCTTGTGCACCGCGTGATCTCTGAATGCTGTTATGGCCACTTTGCTTGAGAGAAGATACTGTTTTCTGTGAAACTGAAGTGCTTTGTTTAATGCATCATGTTGTTGTCTTGCAATTTATACTCGTCTTTATAAATATACTGTTAAAAAAATAAACGTGCTACAGACAGCAATGCCATAAAAGAATAACACATTTTACCTCTTTTATAATTAAGTAGTTTTTATTTTCTTTGTCATTTTATTAATGAGGTGTATTGTTATTGCTAGTCAATAATTGGACTAAACAGTTTTTTATGTCCTTCACCACAACAGAAAAGCGACTTTGCTTGACCCACCTTATCCCGCTGGCCTACCCAAAAGTGGGTCCCGACCCACAGTTTGAAAACCCTTGCTCTAGACAAATATAAGGAATGTGACCATTGTCCATGGCTTGTTATGGAGACTGAGATTTTTCAAGACACACATTTCAGTAATGACTGTTAGGTAACAGGAACATTTTCTGCATGCCATTTAATAAAAATATGAAATAAAAAACACTTACAGTACCATACCTTTAACAGAAACTTACAAATGTGCAGCATCTGTCAAACACACATCCAAATCAGTTTTCTTAACAGGATTTTTTTAAAGTGCACCTATTTCATTGCTAAATACGTTATTTTGTGTATTTGGTATAATACCATGTGTTTGCGTGGTTTATGGTTAAAAAAAAAAAAAAATTTACATACCGTACATTTTTGTTGCTCCAGATATACTGATTTCCTCAAACATTCTGATTTTGTACAAAACTCATCAATTTGAAAAGCGCTGTGTCCCTGATTGGCCAGCTAATCTGTACATTGTAATTGGCCTTAATACCTCTGATGTCAGCCAAAAATGTGATGCTCCTTACCATGTTTGAAAGATTCGCTCACAATGCAATGCTAACAGGAGTTAACATACAGGTTGTGAGTCCAAGCAGGAGGAATTATGATAATGTCGGTCTTGTCTACATCAACAGTCCCAGGAAGTATGTTGCATATAATCTGTGTGTTTGTTGTAGTCCAAGAAACTTCATAGTGTACACTTAAAAAAAAATTGGTTATAAATTGCACTAAAGGTCGTAATCATAGGGGAACCATTTTAGTGCTATAGCCTCTAAAACACCTATGAAGAACCATACGGGGGTGATATAGCACCACTCTAGCACCAGATATGGTTCTATATAACACAATAGGGTTCTACACAGGTTCTACAAAGGTGCTATATGGCACTTAAAATGGTTTCCCTACACTCTTAAAATGAATGTGTTAAAATAACACATCTTGTGTCTAGTTATAGAACAACACATCTAATGTTGCATGTAACTATGGTGTTATTTTTGGAACAACACACTTTTATTTATTTGAACACAAAAGCAACACGAAATGACACATGTGTTAAATAGGATAACACAAAACAATGTGTTCAAATTAACACATCCTTTCTTAGAGTGTACAGTATGTTTACGAGCCAGTGAACCACTTTTAGTGCTATTTAGCTCTGTTTATTTTTAGAGTGTAATATAAAAGGTTAATCGATGATGGTTTATCGCTTATTTTCCATAAAGTGGTTGTGGAGATAAAAACTCTGTTTTGAAAGGTTTTATTATAATGCTCTGAGACAAAGCGTCACACAGGCTAACTGTTTCTTGGCAATTCTTTCATTTTCTATCAATAGGAGTGATGCTCAGAAATATCAGCTATGCCTGTAATGTAATCTTAACTGTGTTTATGACATTACTAGGGCACAGATACCTGGATAGGGCTTTATTAATTTCGACTGTCACACCTTTTACATATCACAAACCAAAACTATCACTTTATTCACAGTTTCTCAATATTTCAACATTCATCATAAATCAAAATTATTGAATGCCATCTTGGCTTGCATATTTACGTGTATTGGAGTTGATTCCTCACCTAAACAGAACATTACAGTACCATCTCCCAACCATTCACAGAAAAGAATATACACTTTTGGAACGGATGCGTTAAAAACAACACAGGGACAACACACTAAATGCATTATCCCAGAATACACACATCTCTGTGTTATTATTGGAACTACTGATTTTGTGTTAGTTTTAACACAACTTGTGTTTTATTTGAAAAATTTACACATCCTTCCTTAGAGTGTAGGCCAGGGCTAGTCAACCGGCGGCCCACGGGCCAAGTGCGGCACTCCAATCAACTCTATGTGGCCTGTCGGTCATCTTTGTCTGATTTAAAATATGTGTTTTTTTCTTTTACCTTTACACTGTACATGACAAAAACGACCGAAAACACAGAAAGAGAGTCGTAAAGTGGCTGCGTGTGGTGCCAAGCGTGTGTGTGTAATTATGTGATCCAATTCGAGCTTTGGATGCTTGAGAAAATAATCTTGTGTGACTACTCCGCATGTGACACGCCAACTCAGGGCTCCAGACTAAATTTTTTCACTAGGAGCACAGTGGCCCCAACTGAAAATTTTAGGGGCGCAACCAGAAAATTTAGGGGCACACACCGTAAATCAACATGCTAAACAAATATTCACATTTCTACTAATTTCCACTGTATTACTAATAAATACTTTAATGATAGATGCAGAAAGTACAATGTGCTGTTTCAAATTCAGTGTCACATTTTATTGTGCACTTTTGGAAAAAAAGGTCAAATTTACTGGTTGCACATGTGCGACTGGATGTAAAATTCAGTGGCACACTCTCACATTTTAGGGGCAAAATGCCACTATTTTGGGGGCAGTCTGGAGCCCTGCATCTAGAAGTGATGTATTTCAGTGTGTTCCAATCAAAACACTGTGTGCAAGGTGAAAATTATAAATCCTTTTTGTTTCACTTTATCAGCAAAAAAATCTGAAAAAATAGGGGTAAATTAAAACGTAAAAGTTTGGCCTGCATCATATTTCCAATTTTAAAATCTGCCCCCCAAAGAAGAGTAGTTGAAGACCCCTGCAGGCCATCAGATGTTATAAGGCTTTTCAATGATAAATGGCAGTATTGAATCTCCCGCGGGTCACTGGATAGCTCTCCACACTTGTTTTACTTTGACAAATAAGCAAACATCCCAGGTCTTTCACCCTGTCAGATCTGTGACCAGAGACAAACACAGAATGCCGTCTCTTTGCTAAGACACTTTCACCAAAGTCTAGAAGAGTTATACCACACTCTCTGAAACAAAGGAGAAAAAGGGTACAAAAGTTGTCACTGAGGCGTTACCTTTTTAAAAACTATACTTTTTAACTAAAAGGTGTGTATATTGGTACCTTATATTGGTACTGGAAAGGTACATATCTGTACCAAAATTAAACATATTAGGATCTTTTTAAAGGTAACTTTTTGTACCTTTTTCTCTGAGAGCGAAGAAACATTTTCTTATTGTGAGTGGACAAATGCAAATGATCTTGCTTTGAAGTCTTAAAATGTAAAAAAAATGTCTCTGGCTGGCTATTTGCATAAACACAAGGATGCTGCATAAAGATCAAATACTGTTACTTTAAACCTTTGACATTACAGTAAACACACAAAATTATCCTAAGAATTTTGCTCATTATGGACATTTATGTTTTCAACCGAGATCAAAAAGAATTCATTTTACATGACCCAACATAAAGTTCACTGTAAACAAGATCCCTATAATTTCCATACCTATAATGCCTATAGTTTCATATACAGTAGCATGCCACAGTAATTGTGTGCAGTTTTAACAACTGTCTTTTATCTTAGCGATCAATAGCCATCATTTGACCAACTAGCTTAACTATAGGTCCGATATAGTCTGGCTATTACCACTTTTGCCACAATAACTTGCGAGATGTATGATATTCCATCATGTAAGAAAAGTCAACAGTGATTAGGTGTTTGGTTTAATTTATTTACTACTACTGTAGCTATGGTTAAACATCTATTAAATGTTCACTGACAGCCCAAATTTTGCCTATAAGTGTAATACGCTTTACAACAGTTACATTACAGCCATGAGTCATGCATAGCTTAAAGTGTTTGCTAAACCAAAGTTCTTGCACACTAGATCCAGTAATTCATTTCTTAATGGATTTGCCTCGTGCACAGGGACATTGTCACACTGAAACAAAAAAGGTCCATATTACAAGCGTTTGTTTAAAGAGATTTCACGCTTGATTTTATTCATTTACCAACAGCCGGTTTAGCTTAAATAGCCAAGCCTATTAATTAGAAAGGTTGTCCACATGCTTTTAGCCAGTGTATCCATCTTCATACTGCAGTTTAAGCACAAGCAAAGACTAATGATGCATGGCATTCATACTGTATGTTTAGTGAGGAAGCATGTGTAATGTGTAAATCTCTTTTGCAACATCTTTCATTCTTAATATAGCCTCAGGAGAGACTCATGCTTCATGGCAGCACACTAGACAACAAATAGATTACAACAAATATAGTGGGGGAATGAGTTAGCTACTGCACACAATAAACCAAACTCACAGCCACTTAAACACAGGGGGCTGTTTACACTTGGTATTAACATGTGTTTTCATCGATCGGATCACAAGTGGACGAGAGAGAGACACATTACGTTTACACCTGGTATTTAAATCCGTCTCTTTTGTCCACTTTGACCGCTTCTGTCCTGAATACTGTAAGGGGACGGTCCGTGAGACGGTGGGCGAGTCTCTCGTTCAGTGCCATGGCTGCTTTCGTTAGCTTTGCTTCTTTGCTATCATCTCTGTGCTCTTTGAGTCGCGAAAACTTTAGATATAACAGCAAGACGGTCAATTTATAATATTATTATAAAAATTAGAGAAGTCAGTGCAAAATGCGCGGTACGGCGAAATAGGTCCAGCCTTCTAAATAAAAGAGCTAATTGTCAAAGGTAAAGTCATTGCGTCTCACTGTAGAAGCTCCTGACTGGTAGCCAGAGACACATTAAAAGAGCACATGCGCGTTAGCTGCCTGGTTGGAGCAACCAAATATAAACTTTTAAGCGCAATTTTAGCGTCATAGAAAAAAATGTATGTGACAGTTCATCTAAGTTTTTGTTGCTGATTTTGAAATATTTTATTTAAATGTGAGTGTGTGTTCTCCGAGTCCGATTGACCTCGGGTATTACCCACAATGTTAAACAGACCCGGGTCTTCGGGTCTCGGGTCTTCCGTGTTGACCTCTAATTCAAACGCGAGTGGGAGTAATTATGAGTTTATATAGACGCAAACTAATATTATGTCAGAGTCCGCTGCTTGTTTAGCAAGTATACATGCTGCACAGTGTTTTGTACGTTTATATGTTGGAGCTTTCTCTGAATTTTCCGCGCAATTGATGAAATAGGATCGCGCAACTTTCACGCTTTCAAAATGAAACTACGGAGAACACCCGCAGTAGTTTTATCAATGAAAGGCTAAAAATAGCGCTGTTCACAATATGTTCACGCCAAAAGTAAAAAAAGACGAAAAACTTGTGTTTAATACCTCAGATTAGATAAATGGGCGGAGAGAAGGCGGTCGCGTGTGGCTGTTCGAACACATTCAACCACATTTGCGTTCCGCAACTCCGAAGCGATCCGATCGAAAGTGGTTTCGACTACCTCTGAATGTGGTTAAAAGTGGTCGAAAGTGGACGAGCTCAAAACGTTTTGAACACCGTTTACACCTGGCATTAACGTCATCCACTTGTGATCCGATCGACGAAAACGCATGTTAATGCCAAGTGTAAACAGCCTCACAGTCACTAATCTGGTTAGTTTATTTGGAACAAAAGAAAAGTAAAACTGAAGGGAGATTAGGGGGGTGGAATAGGACTAGCATAGAGTTAAGGGCGATTTATAGTCGTGCGTAGGTCCTACGGCGTAGCCGCGCAGGGGCGAAAATCTCATCTAAATGTTGGGGGGGACAATAAACATAAAATTTTTCAAGAACAATTTTTGAAGGGGACACCAATAATACAGGCAAAATTGTACTTGCAAGGAAATGGGTACAGATAGAAAACGTTTCTCTTTCTCTATGAACGGACGCAAATTTAATTTTAATACA